>NW_027518832.1:5000-7500 GCF_043159265.1 Tasmannia lanceolata | reverse complement strand
TGTCGATATGTAAGATCATAATTATTGATACGGGTCTTTTCCACATAAAAAGGGAATCTTTTGTTACATTTGTTACAATAGAACCAGAAGTGATGTGGATTATTCAAGAATCGAAGTCGATTTGCTTTATAAAAAGAAGATATCAATGAACTTCTATGAAATGGTTTCACAGGATTCAGCCAATTGTCTCGATCGTGGGATATCATTGAGAAATAGGAATCAGTGTTATCAAAGGATTTCCTGCGATTATTTCTAGTATGGAATGAGTCAATCATCCACTTTGGTATCTTATTGAACAAAAATGGTGATATTGTTCCTCCATTGATCAAGAATTTCGATCTTTGGGAAGTATCATGATCATCCAATAAGAAGGGTTTCAATTTATTCAAATGAACGATTTGAACACCTATTGATTCTAACAACTGATTGCAGAGTTGATCATTCGGACCTTTCAATTCATAGATGTGGATCTCGGACCTATGAATGGGGATATTCCCGATACTCGCAAAGAAAAAAGGAAGTAACTTAGACAAAAAGAGAAGTGACTTGGACAAAAAGAGAAGTGACTTGGACAAAAAGAAACGAAGTGACTTAGACAAATCTTGTTTGTCGATAACCTCGGACCAATCAATCGAATATTGATTAATACGTAATCGATCGAAGACTACTTGAAAACGGTGCTTCTGTTCAGAAACGAAATGTTCCAAATGTTCCTGGAAGTTCTTGCTCCCATTGGACCATTTGTATCTATATGCATCAGGATCCCGATTCATGGATCTCTCGGTTCGAGAAATAAGAGGATCGAACCATTTCTTCTGACTCTTTTTCAAATTCGATAAATGTGGGTTGATCGTATATTTGATTATAGTTAGATGATTCAGAGTATCATTTCCTATTTGATCCCTTTGAATTCCATATTCAAAGTTGCGATCGGATCTATTCATTAAAAAGAATCGATTCGATACATTTCTTATGTACCCATAGGTGCTATATTGGATTTGAATCCAATTTCGGATCAATCTATATTGATTGACCGCCTCCATTATGTTGTTGCTAGCAAATACCACTATTTTGGGTTTTGGATCTTCCAAATCATTCCCGCAGGAGATCCGGACCGATTTTTTTCTGATCCTTCGATAAAAAGATTCATTCTCTTCATAAAAAATAGGAGGTAGAACCAATAAAGATTTCTTTTTCGATTCATCCCTGGAGTTGAATACCTCATTCAAGAATTTTTTTTGATCCAATCCGTAGGAATCAATAGAAAAGGCAAATCCCTTATGATACACCAGATCCGGCTCGGTTATTGATAGAGTGAATAGATCCGCCATTTCTTGAAATCTCTCTTCTGATTCAAAATCGTGGTGTAACGTGTATCCCCCTTTGTTCCGGTCATGGAATAGATGAAATAAATCAAAAAATGGATTTTTGTTCAAGAATGAAATCTTATTGGAACTGTCCATATCCGGTTCATCCTTCGGAACCATAGCACATCCCGGATCTAATGAAATAGGATGAATTGAGACGGTATTTTGTAAATACGTAATTATCTTGAATATATCAACCATTTCTTTATTTTCCGATCGCCTGGATCGGACAAAAGAAACATCTTGTTGTTTCTTCAACAATTTCTGATCTCTAGTGGACCTCTCAGTAGGATTCGAACCCAGATTAAGTTCTGACCCTCTGTCAGAGAAAAAAGAACGAATTGATCTTGTAGGATTCCCAAGAAATTCGTCGATTTCTTCCGGAAGCAGATGATTATTCATCTGCTTCTCACGTTCCGTGAATAGCCGGGACATTGAGGAATATCCAGAAAGGCATTTCGGGAATCGATCTGATTCTATCTCTGTTCGTTCCGTTTGAAGAAAGGAAGGATCCCAAAGAATCGATCTTTCTTTTAGTTGCTGAATCTCTGTTTGATTGATCAATGTGTGATATTCCGAATCCTCATTACTAATGGAATCGAAATGATCTCTGGATTGATCAGAAGATCCTTTCAATTGGCTAGAATCCGTTACTTGAACGAAAATAGATCTTGTGGAATCATATTGAATATTTGACGATACATTCTGTACCTTGCTAAAAAACCGATCCTTGTTTACCAACCACACATTGTCTAACCAAATCAAATTCTCTCTCGATACCTTCCTCAAAAAATCCGATTCGTGCTGATTCTTCCCCAACTAACGAAGAGATCTTGGCGGAATTGCCACATATGAAATTGAGCACAATTTTGTAAAGAAATACCCCACTTGTTTCTCGAGAAGAGATGGGAAACATGCTCAATATCATTTGATTGAATAGTTGCCTCAGCTCCTTGTTGTTTGAAGAAACCCTCCACTTCAATTGGTCTTTTTTCACGAAAAGCAGACATGAGATAACAAATCAAGTGTTTCACTAAGATTTCGAATAGCTGTCCCGAATTCAAGTTGATTATGTTTCGCTTCTTCCTCGGAGAAAGACGATCAAAGAATTCCCGATCATGGTCCTTGCGGAT
>NW_027518831.1:17500-25000 GCF_043159265.1 Tasmannia lanceolata | reverse complement strand
TAAACCTCAGCGAAACTCGGGCTCAGCATAGAATTAATAGAGGGAGAACAGAAATAGAAATGTGGGTCTAGGACAGGCTGTTCAAGAGCATACAAGATAGTAAATGAAATACTGACTGGGATTAGAAATAATGGATAGTTAGAAATAATTGTATTACTTATTATTACTCTATTGATTGCAGCGAAATCTTTCATAATTGGATTTCGAGTTATCAGTTAGCAACTTCTATTTATTTTTCCTTCTTTTCGTATTCTTCGATTCAGATCGAAAATAGAAGAGTGGAGGGAATCCAAAATCCAAAGGAGGTTCATGGCCAAGGGTAAAGATGTCAGAATAAGAGTTATTTTGGAATGTACCAGTTGTGTCCGAAATGATTTAAATAAGGAATCGCGGGGCATTTCCAGATATATTACTCAAAAGAATCGACACAATACGCCTAGTCGATTGGACTTGAGAAAATTCTGTCCTTATTGTTACAAGCATACGATTCATGGGGAGATAAAGAAATAGATCGAACAGAATAGAATGTCTGTTCCACCCTTCCAAGGAACAGGACAAAATTACATATAGATAGATATATAAAATATAAACAAATCAAGTACTATTACTATTTCGGTCGGATCCGAAACCGAAATGAATGAAGAAATAAGATTTTAGAGATAAGGAATAAATCATGGATAAATCCAAGCGACCCTTTCGTAAATCCAAGCGATCTTTTCGTAGGCGTTTGCCCCCAATTGGATCGGGGGATCGAATTGATTATAGAAATATGAGTTTAATTAGTCGATTTATTAGTGAACAAGGAAAAATATTATCTAGACGAGTGAATAGATTGACCTTGAAACAACAACGATTAATTACTATTGCTATAAAACAAGCTCGTATTTTATCTTCGTTACCTTTTCTTAATAATGAGAAACAATTTGAAAGAACCGAGTCGACCCCTAGAACTGCTGGTCCTAAAACCAGAAATAAATAGGCCTACTTCTCAATTGAATCAAAACTCTAATTGGAATTCAAACTCAGATTGAGGTTTTGTTCGAAAAAGCCGAGATACTTGATTGTCGCGTCGTAAGAAAAAAAAAAAAAGAATGAATGGGGAAGAAAAAATATTTTTTTTTATTGAAAAGTGTTCGTTCATTTCTAATATTTATCATATTCATTTCTACTCTACCTTCCCGGAGTTCATTCTCCGGGGAACTCCGTTTAAATCATTTCGGTGAATTCGTTCCAGTCGCCTTATTTGATAATCTCATTTGAAATCATGTAAATGCAATTCCTATTTGATATAGCTATTTGTGCAAGTATTTTACGATTAAGAAGCAACTGCCTCTTGTACAGATCGTGCATTAATCGACTATAACTATAGGATACCCCATTTTCACGAGTTACTGCATTTATCCGAGTGATCCACAAACGACGAAAATCTCTCTTTTGCCTGCATCTATCCCGATGACTGGAAACCAAAGCTCTCATTTTCTGTTGAGTAGTAGTTCGAGTAAGTCTTGAATGAGCCCCTCGAAAGGTTGATGCAAATAAACGAATTTTTGTTCGACGTCTCCGAGCTATATATCCCCGCCTAACTCTGGTCATTGAATCAAATGAAACCTTGATGAATAACTAATTGATTTCTTTTCTTTCAGTCATTCTTTTCCCCTCCCCTAGTTTATTAGTAACAAAACGGATTCTTCCGATGTATAAAATAAAAATTCCAATGGCTTTTGCTACTATGACCTTCCCAACCACGATTTTTGATTTCTTCCAGGCATTTCACCTCGGAATAAGAAATTGTACCGATATTAGATATAAAATATCTAGTAAATAGGTAGTAATAAATAGAGAAAAATGGAGAAATAAATAAATAGTGGCTTCCATCGTTTCTATGATTACTTCTTAAACGGTGAGGTCCTCTCTATACACCGGAGCTCCTTCCCCCATTTAATCAATGTTATTAGTAACTTGTACAGTTCACACTCTTTGGCTCTACCCATAAAATTATCCAGTATATAGGTCTTTTCACAATGAGATCCATCCATACAGTGACGGCATTTAATTATGAAGGTTGGCTAGGTAGCTAACCCTGTTAGTCCGTTCTTGCAAGAGTAGAAGCATAATCTTTCTGCTTTTAAAATACTATTTTCCCCGCTTAATGGATAACCATTTGCTACCAATGGGGAATTGATTTTCATCTCAAATCGAGGTGATTGGATTTGCACCAATGGAAACCATAAATTCCATACACAATAGAGGTATATGATAGATCTTTATTTTGAGATAGTGAATGGAATGGAGTTCTTCCATTCTATCCTACTCATTGGTACTGGTCATTGATACTGGAAAAATCGTCTCATTTGTTCCAGATCATGATCTGAACGAGTCGCACATACACCCTAGTACATGTTCCTCGACGCTGAGGACATCCTCGAAGGGCAGGGGATTTCGTGACATTTTTGATTGGCTGTCTTGTGTTTCTAATAAGTTGTTTAATAGTTGGCATGCTGAATCGTAACAGAATGGGCTGGTTTAGATCGATCCTAACCGGATGATTATGAATTACTTCCATTTCATATAATATTTTACCAGGTTAAGAAGATAAAATATCAAATCACGGCTCATTCGAATTATGGTTCGAAATGGAATCAAGAATTTATGTGAAATCCCCGGTATTTTCGACCGCGACAACATCAACAATGCCATGGGCTTGGGCTTCTGTTGCTGACATAAAAACATCCCTTTCCATGTCTTCGGATATAACCCATAAAGGCTTGCCGGTTCTTTGTACATAAACCCTTGTGAGGGTTTCGCGGAGTTTCAGTAGTTCTTCCGCTTCCAGGATAAATTCTCCTGTGGGTGCCTCATAAAAAGAACTAGCAGGTTGGTGGATCATAACCCTGATGATATAACATAATGAACGGTTCCTCTATCTCGCACGATCGGTCGAAGGGAAGGGATAAAGAATAACAAGAATAAAAAGATAGAATTAGAATTGAACAACCGTACAGGCATCTTTTATGCATTGCATACGGCTCCGCAATGGAATTTCCTTTTCCCTTCCATCGAAGAAAGAGACAAATAGAATCCATCAGACCCAGATCGTTGAATGATCCATTTACCATCTTTCCTTTCGGAGGAGTCAAAAAATACTATGATGGTTCCGTTGCTTTATATATTTATCTCGTCTGTGATTCAGCAATCCCAAAGTTTCTTTATGATCCGATCAAATAAGGAAAAAATGATCTTTTTTTTTTTCATTTTCGTACTCTTTCATAACATAAATATCGGAAAGAGGCTTCTGGTGTGAAAGCAAAAAAAAGGTTTGTGACGCTGAAATGGACCCCCGATACATAAGATCAAATCGTAAATAACCTTTGTTTCATACTACTATCTCGATATATAATCTCATGTTATGTTATGAAAAAAAAATAATAGTTTGCTCATATCGAACTCGAAGTGCCATGCTATTATTACTTATTATTCATATTCCATATGGCGAAGGCATAGTCTTCTTTTTTTTTTCTCAAATAAAAAAAAACTCATTGGCGCCAAGCGTGAGGGAATGCTAGACGTTTGGTAATTTCTCCTCCGACTAGGAGAAAAGATCCCATTGAAGCGGCTAATCCCATGCATATTGTATGTATGTCTGGTGGCACAAATTGCATAGTATCATAAATAGCTATTCCTGGTATTACCCATCCGCCGGGAGAGTTTATAAACAAATACAGATCCCTGGTATCATCCTCTATACTGAGATATACCATGAGACCAACAAGTTGATTCGAGATCTCGCTATCAACCTCTTGTCCTAAAAAAAGTAATCTTTCTCGATGAAGTCGGTTGATTAGGACAAAATTGTATCCCTTAGGAACCGCACACGCACCTTTGGATGCATACGGTTCAAAAAATCAAAATTGCGAAAAAAAAAAAGAATTCATTGAACTTATCGAACTAACCCCTCATTGATGTATTCTTTCATCGAGATCCAAATCACGATGTAATTTTCTTGTTCCTAAATGGGCCTCTTCAATTCTTTTAGGTTTATGCTCTACTCCGGGTAAAGATCTGCCCGAATTCTATTTGCACATATAGGACAAATGATCACAGTACCGCTTCTTTTTGTTCCGACTTCTTTTTTTTTTTCAATTCGTTTTCATGTTCATGCCTTCCGCCAAATATTCGACTAATCATATTATTCCATTAATTGGTAGTTTTAGAGGTATAAATAGGGATCATTTATGATACGAGTAGTAATCATACATAGATTACCAATTTGGTATTTTTTGAACGGAGCCTGGATACTTCATTTTATTGGTCCAAGCCAACCATAAATTCTTCTAATTGAGAATATTGATCCCCAACCAACAAATAAATTGATCTAATTGCATTGCACTTCACGCTCCGAATTGAATTATTGATGGTTTAATCAATCTTTCTTGGGTGAAACAGAGGATATCTCGATCGGGGGAGAGAACGGGGAAATCCCATATGACCCAATATGTCTGACAAGTCGCACTATACGTCAACCCAAACTGCATCTTCCTCTCCAGGACTCCGAAAAGGTACTTTTGGAACACCAATAGGCATAAAATGAAAGAAAAATTAAGTACTCTATTTCACTTTGATGTGGAAACGTAACAATGGGTTTATTGTCTTCATAATATTGTCGTTTATCGTATTTTATCCATAGATTGGAAGGTTCATGGAGAAGACGGGTTGAATAAAGGAAAATTCGTACAAATGGATCGTTCGAAGGATGAACAAGTATCTATGCATTCGCTCACAAAAATAGGATCAATCCCCCCATTGCGTATTGGTACTTATCGAGTATAGAATAGATCTGCTTCTCTTTGTTCCTACGAACAGAATTGTTAAATTATTACCAATGGAACGGAATAAATATTAACTCTTGCTTTGAGATAATCCACTGAAAAGGCGAGGTCCATAGCATCAATCAGTCTTTTCCAATGTGATAAAGTTACATAGTGTCTATTTTTTCTTTGATAAAATAAGGGGTATTTCCATGGGTTTGCCTTGGTATCGTGTTCATACCGTCGTATTGAATGATCCCGGTCGGTTACTTTCTGTCCATATAATGCATACAGCTCTAGTTTCTGGTTGGGCCGGTTCGATGGCTCTATACGAATTAGCCGTTTTTGATCCCTCTGATCCCGTCCTTGATCCAATGTGGAGACAAGGTATGTTCGTTATACCCTTCATGACTCGTTTAGGGATAACCAATTCATGGGGTGGTTGGAGTATCACAGGAGGAACTATAACGAATCCGGGTATTTGGAGTTACGAAGGTGTGGCTGGGGCACATATTGTGTTTTCTGGCTTGTGCTTCTTAGCAGCCATCTGGCATTGGGTGTATTGGGACCTAGAAATATTCTGTGATGAACGTACGGGAAAACCCTCTTTGGATTTGCCCAAGATCTTTGGAATTCATTTATTTCTCTCAGGGGTGGCTTGCTTTGGGTTTGGCGCATTTCATGTAACAGGCTTGTATGGTCCTGGAATATGGGTGTCCGATCCTTATGGTCTAACCGGAAAAGTACAATCTGTAAATCCAGCGTGGGGCGCAGAAGGTTTTGATCCTTTTGTTCCGGGAGGAATAGCCTCTCATCATATTGCAGCGGGGACATTGGGGATATTGGCGGGACTATTCCATCTTAGTGTCCGCCCGCCCCAACGTTTATACAAAGGATTACGTATGGGCAATATTGAAACTGTACTTTCTAGTAGTATCGCTGCTGTCTTTTTTGCAGCTTTCGTCGTTGCTGGAACTATGTGGTATGGTTCAGCAACTACTCCCATAGAATTATTTGGTCCCACTCGTTATCAGTGGGATCAGGGATACTTCCAGCAAGAAATATATCGAAGAGTTGGAGCCGGGCTAGCCGAAAATCTGAGTTTATCGGAAGCTTGGTCTAAAATTCCCGAAAAATTAGCTTTTTATGATTACATCGGTAATAATCCGGCGAAGGGGGGATTATTCAGAGCAGGCTCAATGGACAATGGGGATGGAATAGCTGTTGGATGGTTAGGACACCCCATCTTTAGAGATAAAGAGGGGCATGAGCTTTTTGTACGTCGTATGCCTACTTTTTTTGAAACATTTCCGGTGGTTTTGGTAGACGGAGACGGAATTGTGAGAGCGGATGTTCCTTTTAGAAGGGCAGAATCGAAGTATAGTGTCGAACAAGTAGGTGTAACTGTTGAGTTCTATGGTGGCGAACTCAATGGGGTCAGTTATGGCGATCCTGCTACTGTGAAAAAATATGCTAGACGTGCCCAATTGGGTGAAATTTTTGAATTAGATCGTGCTACTTTGAAATCCGATGGTGTTTTTCGTAGCAGTCCAAGGGGTTGGTTTACTTTTGGACATGCTACGTTTGCTTTGCTCTTCTTTTTCGGACACATTTGGCATGGGGCTAGAACCTTGTTCAGAGATGTTTTTGCTGGTATTGACCCTGATTTGGATGCTCAAGTGGAATTTGGAACATTCCAAAAACTTGGAGATCCAACTACAAGGCGACAAGTAGTCTGATACAACATTACTCTAGCGTCTTTTGCCTCTATTTGATTTTTTTTGATTTGACATAAGGTTAGGGTACCGTAGAAATCTTGATTTTAATCATCGCCTTTTCTTTGACTCTTGCCCTTTCTTTACTTTATCTGGGAAATGTTCCCAAATGCACAGGTGTGGAAGCTATAATTGTAAACCACGATCGAATCCATGGAAGCATTGGTTTATACATTCCTGTTAGTCTCGACTCTAGGGATAATTTTTTTCGCTATCTTTTTTCGAGAACCACCTAAGGTTCCGACAAAAAGGATGAAATGATTTTTTATTATCTCAATTGAAGTAATGAGCCTCCCAATACAATATGGGAGGTTCATTATTTCAACTAGTCCCCGTGCTCCTCGAATGGATCTCTTAGTTGTTGAGAGGGTTGCCCAAAAGCGGTATATAAGGCGTACCCAGTAAAGCTTACAAGTGAACCAGATATGGAGATGGCGACTAGGGTTGCTGTTTCCATTATTAGATAATTTCAAGACCACGACGGATCTACGCTACGAGAAGATCGTTTATTTACAACGGAATAGTATACAAAGTCAACAGATCTCAACCAATGCAATAGGATTTATGGCTACACAAACCATTGAGGGTAGTTCTAGATCTAGGCCAAGACGAACTATTACAGGGAATTTATTGAAACCATTGAATTCGGAATATGGTAAAGTAGCCCCTGGATGGGGAACTACTCCTTTGATGGGTGTCGCAATGGCTCTGTTTGCGATATTCCTATCTATTATTTTGGAGATTTATAATTCTTCCGTTTTACTGGATGGAATTTCAATGAGTTAGGTCCATAAGAACCATGAAGTCCTAGTTTTCAATCAAAAATGAATTACTTAGGGATCAGATTTCTAGGCTATTCCGGTAGTTCGACCGTGGAATTCCGTTGTTTCGGTATTTCCGGAATATGAGTGTGTGACTTG
>NW_027518831.1:7500-15000 GCF_043159265.1 Tasmannia lanceolata | reverse complement strand
GTGAACCAGCAGATCCATTTGCAACGCCTTTGGAAATATTACCTGAATGGTACTTCTTTCCCGTATTTCAAATCCTCCGTACAGTACCCAATAAGTTATTGGGTGTTCTTTTAATGGTTTCAGTGCCAACGGGATTATTGACAGTACCCTTTTTGGAGAATGTTAATAAATTCCAAAATCCATTTCGTCGTCCAGTGGCTACAACAGTCTTTTTGATCGGTACCGCAGTAGCTCTTTGGTTAGGTATTGGAGCAACATTACCTATTGATAAATCTCTAACTTTAGGTCTTTTTCAAATTGATTGAACTGTGAAATACCATGACGTATGTATCTAGGGAATAGTCGCTTCAAAATGAATCCTCCCTAGATACATTTCTTAAATTTCATTATAGATCCATTATAGATCTATTTCGAATATACGGATCGGGTTGTGCTAAAGATTCAAAACCAATTTGATTCTTCTCTTTCTTTATTTGATTCTTCTCTTTCTTTATAATTCTTCATTTCTTTCTTTATTCTTTATAAAATATAAAATAAAAAGATGAAATAATTCCAATGGATTTAAAACTTATTCTTAGGTAAATCAATTGTGAAATGTTTCTGTAAAATGTCCAATATCCGTTTTACATCTTCTATGCGCAAATGTTCAATTCTCATAAGATCTTCTTGACTCTTACTCAAAAGGTCCAATAATGTATGTATATTGGACCTTTTGAGACAATTATAGGTTCTGGGAGGCAATTCTGATTGGTCAATAAAAATACATTCCAATGCAATTCCTTTTTTGTTTTTCTTTAGATTAGCCAATTTATCCTGAAAGGTAAAAAAAGGTACAGTACCCCTGTTTAGATTGTTTCAGATTGTCCTCTAAATTTATGTCCTCTTCCTCCCCATGTAGAAAAGGAATAAATAAATCAATCAAATTACGGGAAGCTTCGTGAAGTGCTTCTTTAGGAGTTAAACTTCCATTCGTCCATATTTCTAGAAAAAGTATCTCTTGTTTCTCATTCCCATTCCCATAAGAATGAATACTATGATTCGCATTTCGAACAGGCATGGATACAGCCTCTATAGGATAACTTCCATCTTGATCGTTATTTGGGGTTTTCATACGATATCCGCGATCCCTCTCGATTTGTAATCCAATACACAAATCAATTGGTTCTGTCAGGCTAGCTATATGCTGTGTAGTATCAACCATTTTCACAGAAGGTGGCGAGATGATATCTTGAGCAGTTACGCATCTCGGACCCCTGACGAAAATAGATGCGTCGCAAGTTCCATACAGATTACTTCTCAATACAATTTCTTTCAAATTCATGAAAATTTCATGTACTGATTCTTCAATACCGACTATCGTAGAATATTCATGTGGTATCTTATCAGATTTTGCGCGTGTGATACATGTTCCTTCTATTTCTCCAAGTAAAGCCCTTCGCATAGCGATACCTATCATATCTGCTTGACCTTTCATAAGCGGGGACAGAATGAAACGTCCATAGGAAAGGCGCTTACTGTCTGTTCTTGATTCAACACACTTCCACTGTAGTGTCCGAGTGGATACTGCTACTTCCTCTCGAACCATACTAATATTATTGATCAGATCATTGAATCATTTATTTCTCTTGAAATCAGTTCAATTCTTATTTCTACACACGCCTTTTTTTAGGAGGTCTACATCCATTATGTGGCATAGGGGTTACGTCACGTACGAAACTTAATAGTATACCACTTCTGCGAATGGCTCGTAATGCTGCATCTCTTCCGAGACCAGGACCCTTTATCATGACTTCTGCTCGTTGCATACCCTGATCCACTACTGTACGAATAGCATTTCCTGCTGCGGTTTGAGCAGCAAATGGTGTCCCTCTTCTTGTGCCTCTGAATCCACAAGTACCAGCGGAGGACCAAGAAACCACCCGACCTCGCATATCCGTAACAGTTACAATGGTATTGTTGAAACTCGCTTGAACATGAATAACTCCTTTTGGTATTCTACGTCCATTCTTACGTGAACTAATACGCCCATTCCTACGCGAACCAATTCTTGGTATAGGTTTTGTCATATTTTAGCATCTCATAAATATGAGTCAGAGATATACGGATATATCCATTTCATGTCAAAACAGATCCTTTATTTGTACAACGGGTCCCTTACTTTAGAAAGGCCCTTTTTAGAAAGATTACCCTTGTCTCTGTTTATGTCTCGGATTGAAACAAATTACTATAATTCGTCCTCGCCTACGGATCAGTCGACATTTTTCGCAAATTTTACGAACAGAAGCCCTTATTTTCATATTTGTCATTCCTTAATTCCGAATCTACTCTTTTGAAGAAAATAAGTCTCTTGAAATTTTGAACCTCGAATTGTATCCCCATGGAAGAAATGTTTAAAAAGTCACCTAATCGTTCGAACCTTTGTTGCGAAGTCTATAAATTATACGTCCCTTGGTTGAATCATAACGACTTACTTCGATTTTGACTCTATCTCCTGGTAGTATCCGTATAAAACTACGTCGGATCCTCCCCGAAACATAACCTAGAATCAGATCTTCATTATCTAAACGAACCCGGAACATACCATTTGGAAGTGATTCAGTAATTAAACCTTCATGAATCAATTTTTGTTCTTTCATTTCAGGTAACCCCCTTGAAGTATCAACTAATGGAGGAGGAGTGATATTAGACAACCTGCCTTTTCTCTCTTTTTCACAAATCGAAAGTTACGGATCAAATTCGGATATTCAGAAGGATCACCATATATAACATAAAATTTCTCCTCCAATTCTTTTTAGTCGAGCTTCTCGATCTGTCATTATACCTCGAGAAGTAGAAAGAATTACAATACCTATTCCACCTAAAATCCTAGGAATTCGTTTATAGTTGGAATAGATTCGTAGACCGGGTCGGCTGATACACTTTAAAATATTTCTATATGTTCCTTTCTGATTCCTTCTATGTCGCAGGGTTAAAACCAAGAAATATTTCTTGTTTTCTCGATGTTTCCTAACATTTTCAATAAAACCTTCTCGTAGAAGTATTTTAATAATGTTTTCGGTTATATTAGTAGATGCTATTCGAGCTGTTCTTTTTTTATCCATGTCAGCATTTCTTATAGAAGTTATTATATCGGCAATAGTGTCCTTACTCATGACGAACTATAATTATTAGGGCTTCCCCATTTTGATATAATCAACATGTTCTGTTTTTTTTTTTTCTTGATTTTCATTTTCACTTTCAATTTTTTTTTTTATGAATTATTAAAGGTATATGCATAAGACACAATCTACTAATGGATTTGATCTACTTCAGATACCCTACTATATAATGGTCTCATCTACTAGTCTTTATAATACCTCAGGAGCTAATGAGACTATTTTAGTGAAATTCAACTGTCTCAATTCCCGAGCGATCGCGCCAAAAACTCGAGTTCCTTTTGGATTTCCTTCTTGATCAATGACAACCGCTGCATTGTCATCATATCGTATTATCATACCGTTGTCACGTTTGAGTTCTTTACATGTACGTACAATTACAGCTCTGATCACTTCTGATCTTTCGAGAGGCATATTGGGTACTGCTTCTTTGATTACAGCAACAATAACATCACCGATATGAGCATATCGGCGATTACTAGCTCCGATTATTCGAATACACATCAATTCTCGAGCCCCGCTGTTGTCCGCTACATTCAAATGGGTCTGAGGTTGAATCATATCATTTTTTTTTTTTTGAATCTCTTATTTCAATGCAAAGGGCGAAGGAAAAAAGAAAGAAATATTGTCTGTCCAGAAATAAATAAATCTGCAATTGTATTTTTCATCAAAAATACTCCTTTCTTTTGGTTTCACATCCCTATCCCACAATAACGAATTGAGTTCGTATAGGCATTTTGCACGCAGCTATTGAAATAGCTGCTCTGGCTACAGTTTCTGAGACTCCGCCCATTTCATAAAGTATTCGACCCGGTTTAACGACGGATACCCAATATTCGGGGGATCCCTTACCCGAACCCATACGTGTTTCTGTGGGTCTGACTGTAACGGGTTTGTCGGGAAATATACGTACCCAGATTTTTCCACCACGACGCGCATATCGTGTCATTGCTCGTCGCCCTGCTTCTATTTGTCTAGATGTGATCCAAGCGGGTTCAAGTGCCTGAAGAGCGTATCTACCGAAACAAATACGATTGCCTCGATAAGATATTCCCTTCATTCTTCCTCTATGTTGTTTACGGAATCTGGTTCTTTTGGGGTTATAGTTGATGGTTGTTTCTCAACCCCATCTCTACTGCAGAACCGGACATGAGAGTTTCGTCTCATCCAGCTCCTCGCGAATGAAACGATTCAATAATATTACAAATACACATGTATTTAATGAATAATACACTGAATCATGGGATTTCTTGATAGTTAATCCATCATGTAGGAATCTGTATATCTTGTATATACAGCAGCTAGACGTATCTTTCTATTTCGATTTATAATTTATAGGACGTATATTTCTATTTATGGATAATGAATGCCTTTCTTTTTATAACGAATCCTTCTTTTGGCCTTTACTGAATGGAATCGCCCAAAATTTTGCAATCCAATAAGGAAAGGTTCGCGGGCGAATATTGACTCTTTAAAATCTGCTTCATTCGTAGGGTCAACCCATGACCTTTCAGAATAAATAAAAGGGTTCTTGGTTGGTTTCGCCATCCCACCCAATGAATCATTAGGATTCGTTTTTAATAGAATCTTGTGCAGTCACAGGTTCCGTCGTTCCCATAGCTTCTCCATTAATGGTTAGGTCTGAACTCTACAGTGGAGCTCCCAATTTCATTTGTTCCCGAGTCAATCTCCTCAGTCTCTATTGACTCGAGGCTCTTTATTATTTTCATTTTTCCTATGAACCGGATTCATCTACTTATAAACGAATCCGTATTGATGCTTTATCACGCTGCCTTTTATGAGATGATTCATAGACCATACATATTGGAATCATATAGCATTGATTGATATTCTCCTCCTTTCTTTCTCTCACCCCTCCTTTTACCCATATCCCTCTATTTTCGCTTTACAAACCATAATCAGATTTTTTTTTCCTTTATGAAAAAAAAAAAAAACGATTTCAGTTGCTACAACTATATGATCAACACATCATATAGTGACTGCTTTCTTGGATCTCGATAATACGAAGCAATGAGCTGGTTATTAGTTCTCTAGTTATTAGTTATGGGCTGGTCCATTGTTTTTTTTTTTTTTGAATCCAACTCTAAAGAAAAAACCAACGAGTCACACACTAAGCATAGCAATTCTACCAAATGATCAATCGAATTTTTATTCAACCCTATATAATTATAATTAATAATTAGAAATAATTAATAATTCTAATTAGAATTGTTCATTTTTGATTGAAGGGAAAAAGAATGAATGAAAGAGTTTGTCATTTTTTGTTCTATCGCAGTATAGAATGGGAAGGAAAGACCCATTATTGCTCATCTACAAATATCCAAATTTTGATGCCTAATACCCCATAGATAGTTCGAACTGTATAGGAACAATGATCAATTTTAGCTCGAATGGTTTGTAGGGGAACCCTACCTTCTCTGATCCATTCGACACGTGCAATTTCTTTTCCGTCGATACGCCCTGCAATTTGCACTTGAATTCCTTTTGTATCAGCTTGTTCAGTTAATTCAATAGCTTTTTTCATTGCCTTTCGAAACGAAACTCTATTCTTTAATTGTAGAGCTATATATTCTGCAAGAATATTAGGTTGTCCATAAGGTTTTGCAACTCTTGTGATAGCAATGTTAAGTCTCCGGTTCACAGAACGAAACCCTTTTTGTACATTGATCCGTAATTCTTCGATTCCTCGCGTTCGACCCTCTATTAACAAATTTGGGAATCCAATATAGATTATGACCTGAATTAGGTCGATTTTTTTTTTAATCTCTATATGTGCAATTCCTTCTGAACCAGATCTCATATTTTTTTGTACATAATTCTTGATACAATCCCGTATTTTTTCATCTTCCTGGAGACCCCTGGAATAACTTTTGGGTTGTGCGAACCAAAGGGAACGATGACTTTGGTTTGCACCAAGTCGGAAACCAAGTGGATTTATTTTTTTTCCCATATCATATTTATCCCGATCTCTTTCTCTCTCTATATATATCTATTTATCTCTATTCCAATTCGGAAACCGAAGGAGGCAGAAGTTTATCTCTCTCTCTCTTTCTCTAGGTATCTCTCTATTATAGTATCCTTAAATACACCTTTATTCTCTAAAAGAAAATCTTGTTCAGTTTTCGTTTTAGATTGATCTTTCAAAACGATATTTATATGACAGGTGGGTCTTTTTATCGGATAACTACGTCCTCGAGCCCGAGGTTTTAACTTTTTAATGATAGTACCCCCATTGACTTCGGCTTGACTAATGACTAAATCAGCTTCGTTGAAACCCTTATTGTGACTAGCATTTGCTGCTGCAGAATAAACCAATTTTAAAATGGGATAAGATGCTCGATAAGGCATAAGTTCTAGTAGCATAAGTGTTTCCTCATAGGAACGCCCACGAATCTGATCAATGACTCTTCGTGCTTTGTGAGCAGACATACATATATGTTGAGCTAAAGCTTGTACTTCTGTACTAGAGCTCTTCTTCTTCCTATGCTTTTTCATGCTCCTCTTCCACCTTCTCCACTTTGACATAAGGGTTACCTCCCACCAATGAATGACGAGCACCTATTTCACTTTATTAACGACGAGATCCATTATTGTTTCTCGCGTGTCCCTGGAAAGTCAGAGTCGGTGCGAATTCTCCCAATTTGTGACCCACCATACGATCTATTATATAAATGGGTAAATGTTCTTTTCCATTATGAATAGCAATTGTATGGCCTATCATTGTGGGTATAATGGTAGATGCTCGGGACCAAGTTACTATTATCTCTTTCTCCTCCCTCATGTTGAGCTTCTCAATTTTTCCCAATAAATGATTAGCTACAAAAGGATTTTTTTTTAGTGAACGCGTCACAGCTGATTACTCCTTTTTTTTTTATTTACTTATGAAATAAAACTATGAAATAAAGTTGATTTACTTCAACTTAAGAAAATATTATTGTTGGTTAGTTCATGATCGAATATCATACTTTCGTTCTGTATCAATCTGAAATTAATGTACGTTCCTAAAAATAAAAATGACTTTATTGGTATTGTATGTCCATGTATCTCAGTATGAAAGAAAGTAAGAAAGACTCAATAAGAAACACTCAATACAATAATAATTAATTGTATGGTAGAAATTGTATCCTTTAAAGGAGATTGACTCCTTTAGCTTTAGAGAGAGAGGAGGGGCGGATGTAGCCAAGTGGATCAAGGCAGTGGATTGTGAATCCACCATGCGCGGGTTCAATTCCCGTCGTTCGCCCACCGATTACTTATCCTATTCGATTTTCAATATTCCTATTTACTTTACTATTTACGGCGACGAAGAATATAAATATCACTA
>NW_027518831.1:2500-5000 GCF_043159265.1 Tasmannia lanceolata | reverse complement strand
AAATCTCTATTTGATGGGGCTTCTTCCTATACCTATTCTTCCTATACCTATGAATTCCATTGGACCCAGAAATGATACATTGGAAGAATCTTTTTGGTCTTCCAATATCAATAGGTTGATTGTTTCGCTCCTGTATCTTCCAAAAGGGAAAAAGATCTCTGAGAGTTGTTTCATGGATCCGAAAGAGAGTACTTGGGTTCTCCCAATAACTCAAAAGTGTATCATGCCTGAATCTAACTGGGGTTCGCGGTGGTGGAGGAACCGGATCGTAAAAAAGAGGGATTCTAGTTGTAAGATATCTAATGAAACCGTAGCTGAAATTGAGATCTCATTCAGAGAGAAAGATATAAAATATCTGGAGTTTCTTTTTGTATCCTATACGGATGATCCGATCCGCAAGGACCATGATCGGGAATTCTTTGATCGTCTTTCTCCGAGGAAGAAGCGAAACATAATCAACTTGAATTCGGGACAGCTATTCGAAATCTTAGTGAAACACTTGATTTGTTATCTCATGTCTGCTTTTCGTGAAAAAAGACCAATTGAAGTGGAGGGTTTCTTCAAACAACAAGGAGCTGAGGCAACTATTCAATCAAATGATATTGAGCATGTTTCCCATCTCTTCTCGAGAAACAAGTGGGGTATTTCTTTACAAAATTGTGCTCAATTTCATATGTGGCAATTCCGCCAAGATCTCTTCGTTAGTTGGGGGAAGAATCAGCACGAATCGGATTTTTTGAGGAAGGTATCGAGAGAGAATTTGATTTGGTTAGACAATGTGTGGTTGGTAAACAAGGATCGGTTTTTTAGCAAGGTACAGAATGTATCGTCAAATATTCAATATGATTCCACAAGATCTATTTTCGTTCAAGTAACGGATTCTAGCCAATTGAAAGGATCTTCTGATCAATCCAGAGATCATTTCGATTCCATTAGTAATGAGGATTCGGAATATCACACATTGATCAATCAAACAGAGATTCAGCAACTAAAAGAAAGATCGATTCTTTGGGATCCTTCCTTTCTTCAAACGGAACGAACAGAGATAGAATCAGATCGATTCCCGAAATGCCTTTCTGGATATTCCTCAATGTCCCGGCTATTCACGGAACGTGAGAAGCAGATGAATAATCATCTGCTTCCGGAAGAAATCGACGAATTTCTTGGGAATCCTACAAGATCAATTCGTTCTTTTTTCTCTGACAGAGGGTCAGAACTTAATCTGGGTTCGAATCCTACTGAGAGGTCCACTAGAGATCAGAAATTGTTGAAGAAACAACAAGATGTTTCTTTTGTCCGATCCAGGCGATCGGAAAATAAAGAAATGGTTGATATATTCAAGATAATTACGTATTTACAAAATACCGTCTCAATTCATCCTATTTCATTAGATCCGGGATGTGCTATGGTTCCGAAGGATGAACCGGATATGGACAGTTCCAATAAGATTTCATTCTTGAACAAAAATCCATTTTTTGATTTATTTCATCTATTCCATGACCGGAACAAAGGGGGATACACGTTACACCACGATTTTGAATCAGAAGAGAGATTTCAAGAAATGGCGGATCTATTCACTCTATCAATAACCGAGCCGGATCTGGTGTATCATAAGGGATTTGCCTTTTCTATTGATTCCTACGGATTGGATCAAAAAAAATTCTTGAATGAGGTATTCAACTCCAGGGATGAATCGAAAAAGAAATCTTTATTGGTTCTACCTCCTATTTTTTATGAAGAGAATGAATCTTTTTATCGAAGGATCAGAAAAAAATCGGTCCGGATCTCCTGCGGGAATGATTTGGAAGATCCAAAACCCAAAATAGTGGTATTTGCTAGCAACAACATAATGGAGGCGGTCAATCAATATAGATTGATCCGAAATTGGATTCAAATCCAATATAGCACCTATGGGTACATAAGAAATGTATCGAATCGATTCTTTTTAATGAATAGATCCGATCGCAACTTTGAATATGGAATTCAAAGGGATCAAATAGGAAATGATACTCTGAATCATCTAACTATAATCAAATATACGATCAACCCACATTTATCGAATTTGAAAAAGAGTCAGAAGAAATGGTTCGATCCTCTTATTTCTCGAACCGAGAGATCCATGAATCGGGATCCTGATGCATATAGATACAAATGGTCCAATGGGAGCAAGAACTTCCAGGAACATTTGGAACATTTCGTTTCTGAACAGAAGCACCGTTTTCAAGTAGTCTTCGATCGATTACGTATTAATCAATATTCGATTGATTGGTCCGAGGTTATCGACAAACAAGATTTGTCTAAGTCACTTCGTTTCTTTTTGTCCAAGTCACTTCTCTTTTTGTCCAAGTCACTTCTCTTTTTGTCTAAGTTACTTCCTTTTTTCTTTGCGAGTATCGGGAATATCCCCATTCATAGGTCCGAGATCCACATCTATGAATTGAAAGGTCCGAATGATCAACTCTGCAATCAGTTGTTAGAATCAATAGGTGTTCAAATCGTT
>NW_027518830.1:0-10000 GCF_043159265.1 Tasmannia lanceolata | reverse complement strand
CTTCCCTCATTCCTTTTATCGAGCATAATGACGCGAATCGAGCTTTAATGAGTTCGAATATGCAGCGTCAAGCAGTTCCGCTTTCTCGGTCCGAGAAGTGCATTGTTGGAACTGGGTTGGAACGCCAAGCGGCTCTAGATTCGGGGGTTTCAGCTATAGCCGAACAAGATGGAAAGATCATTTATACTGATACTGACAAGATCGTTTTATCAGGTAATGGAGACACTACCATAAGCATTCCATTGGTTATGTATCAACGTTCCAACAAAAATACCTGTATGCATCAAAAACCTCAGGTTCCGCGGGGTAAATGCATTAAAAAGGGACAAATTTTAGCGGACGGTGCGGCTACAGTTGGTGGTGAACTCGCTTTGGGAAAAAACGTATTAGTGTCTTATATGCCATGGGAAGGCTACAATTTTGAAGACGCGGTACTCATTAGTGAACGTCTGGTATATGGAGATATTTATACTTCTTTTCACATCCGGAAATATGAAATTCAGACTCATGTGACAAGTCAAGGCCCTGAAAGAATCACTAATGAAATACCGCATTTAGAAGCCCATTTACTCCGCAATTTAGACAGAAATGGAATTGTGATGTTGGGATCTTGGATAGAAACAGGTGATATTTTAGTAGGTAAATTAACGCCTCAGACAGCAAAAGAATCATCGTATGCCCCGGAAGATAGATTATTACGAGCCATACTTGGAATTCAGGTATCCACTGCAAAGGAAACTTGTCTAAAATTACCTATAGGCGGAAAGGGTCGAGTTATTGATGTGAGATGGATCCAGAAAGGGGGGGGTTCCAGTTATAATCCAGAAATGATTCGTGTATATATTTCACAGAAGCGTGAAATCAAAGTAGGTGATAAAGTAGCTGGAAGACATGGGAATAAAGGTATCATTTCAAAAATTTTGCCTAGACAAGATATGCCTTATTTGCAAGATGGAACACCGGTGGATATGGTCTTCAACCCATTAGGAGTACCTTCGCGAATGAATGTGGGACAGATATTTGAATGCTCGCTCGGGTTAGCGGGGGACCTGCTGGACAGACATTATAGAATAGCACCCTTCGATGAGAGATATGAGCAAGAGGCTTCGAGAAAACTAGTGTTTCCTGAATTATATGAAGCCAGTAAGCAAACAGCAAATCCGTGGGTATTTGAACCCGAGTATCCGGGAAAAAGCAGAATATTTGATGGAAGAACAGGAGATCCTTTTGAACAACCTGTTATAATAGGAAAGTCCTATATCCTGAAATTAATTCATCAAGTTGATGATAAAATCCACGGACGCTCCAGTGGACATTATGCACTTGTTACACAACAACCCCTTAGAGGAAGGGCCAGGCAAGGGGGACAACGAGTAGGAGAAATGGAAGTTTGGGCTCTAGAGGGATTTGGTGTTGCTCATATTTCACAAGAGATGCTTACTTATAAATCTGATCATATTAGAGCTCGTCAGGAAGTACTTGGTACTACGATCATTGGAGGAACAATACCTAACCCCGAGGATGCTCCAGAATCTTTTCGATTACTCGTTCGAGAACTACGATCTTTGGCTCTGGAACTGAATCATTTCCTTGTATCTGAGAAGAACTTCCAGATTCATAGGAAGGAAGCTTGATCGGAATGAATCAGAATTTATATTCTATAATATGATCGACAGGTATAAACATCAACAACTTCGAATTGGATCAGTTTCTCCTCAACAAATAAGTGCTTGGGCTAACAAAATACTACCTAATGGAGAGATAGTTGGAGAGGTGACAAAACCCTATACTTTTCATTACAAAACCAATAAACCGGAAAAAGATGGATTGTTTTGTGAAAGAATTTCTGGACCTATAAAAAGTGGAATTTGTGCTTGTGGAAATTATCGAGTGATCGGAGATGAAAAAGAAGACCCGAAATTTTGTGAACAATGCGGAGTCGAATTTGTTGATTCTCGGATACGAAGATATCAAATGGGATACATCAAACTGGCATGTCCAGTGACTCATGTGTGGTATTTTAAACGTCTTCCTAGTTATATCGCGAATCTTTTAGATAAACCCCTTAAGGAATTAGAAAGCCTAGTATACTGCGATGTGTGATTTGATCGAAATTATGAGTTTACAGATTCGGAATGAGAAACTGTCATCCCATTTAATCCGATTGGGATGCCCCTGGCTCTGACATGTCTCCTGGGAGAGGAAGAAGAAGAACATGAAGCTCAGAATTATGGGTGTATTCAATACTTCCAAATAAAGGGGGAATTGATCCATGGTCGATTCCGTAACATATAAATAGGAATTGCTAGCTGTACCTCGTGAAAAAAAAAAAAGAATTCTTTCTTGGAATTAGCCACTCCATTTCTTTTAGAAATAAATTCTGTTTTCTGTTCAAGTAAACAAATATGACATGGTTACAGGAATCTATCCATCGCATATATGCTTCAAGGGACATCATAGCATAACCGTCGAGGTGAAGTAGGGACCTAAAAGATCGAATGGAACGATACATAGACAAGTAAATCCCTTATGAGTTCCAAGGTATTCCTTTAAGGGGATTCATCATTCGAGGGGACGTAGGCTACTCAACAATTTCACATTTTATTTATGTCGTAATTGAATAATGAATAAGTAATTCCGAAAATAAAATATAAAGTAAAAATGAATCAATGAAATATAGGTTGGTTCTCACTGGGAACTTGAGTAAGGAGTAGATTTTTATGGGGGTTTCTAGAACAAAATTTGAAAGTGAGACCCCCTTTATTTATTATTTATTTGGTGTAACTACTTGAGCCGGATGAGAGGAAACCTTCATGTCCGGTTTTTAAGGGGGGGATCCTATAGGAACCTATCCCAATTTTTCTTTTGCTAGGCCCATAGTTAAAAAACCGACTTTCTTACGATTACGAGGTTCATTCGAATATGAAATACAATCCCGGAAATATAGCATCCCACTTTTTTTTACTACCCAAGGCTTCGATACATTTCGAAATCGAGAAATCTCTACTGGAGCAAGTGCTATCAGAGAACAATTAGCCGATCCAGATTTGCGAATTATTACAGATCATTCATTGGTGGAATGGAAGGAATTAGGGGAAGAAAGGTACACTGGGAATGAATGGGAAGATAGAAAAGTTGGAAGAAGAAAGGATTTTTTGGTTAGACGCATGGAATTAGCTAAGCATTTTGTTCGAACAAATGTAGAACCAGAACGGATGGTTTTGTGCCTATTACCAGTTCTTCCTCCGGAGTTGAGACCAATCATTCAGATAGATGGGGGTAAACCAATGAGTTCGGATATTAATGAACTCTATCGAAGAGTTATCTATCGGAACAATACTCTTACCGATCCATTAACAACAAGTAGATCTACGCCAGGGGAATCAGTAATGTGTCAGGAGAAATTGGTACAAGAAGCCGTAGATACACTTCTTGATAATGGGATCCGCGGGCAACCAATGAGGGATGGTCATAATAAAGTTTACAAGTCGTTTTCAGATGTAATTGAAGGCAAAGAGGGAAGATTTCGTGAGACTCTACTTGGTAAACGGGTCGATTATTCGGGGCGTTCCGTCATTGTCGTGGGCCCTTCGCTTTCATTACATCGATGTGGATTACCTCGAGAAATAGCAATAGAACTTTTCCAGACATTTGTAATTCGTGGTCTAATCAGACAACATATTGCTTCCAACATAGGGATTGCAAAAAGTAAAATTCGGGAAAAAGAACCAATTGTATGGGAAATACTTCAAGAAGTTATGCAAGGGCACCCCATATTGCTGAATAGAGCACCCACCCTGCATAGATTAGGCATACAGGCGTTCCAACCTATTTTAGCGGAGGAACGTGCTATTTGTTTACATCCATTAGTTCGTAAGGGATTCAATGCAGACTTTGATGGGGATCAAATGGCTGTTCATGTACCTTTATCTTTGGAAGCTCAAGCAGAGGCTCGTTTACTTATGTTTTCTCATATGAATCTCTTGTCTCCAGCTATTGGGGATCCCATTTCCATACCAACCCAAGATATGCTTATTGGACTCTATGTATTAACCATCGGAAATCGTCGAGGTATTTGTGCAAATAGGTATAATCCATGGAATCACAGAAACTATCAAAATGAAACAGTTTACGAGTATAATAATAACTATAAGTATACGAAAGAAAAAGAACCCTATTTTTGTAGTTCCTATGATGCACTTGGAGCTTACCGGCAGAAACGAATCAATTTAGATAGTCCTTTGTGGCTCCGGTGGCGACTAGATCAACGTTTCATTGCCCCAAGAGAAGTGCCCATCGAAGTTCAATATGAATCTTTGGGTACCTATCATGAGATTTATGGGCACTATCTACTAGTAAGAAGTGTCAAAAAAGAAATCCTTTGTATATACATTCGAACCACCATTGGTCATATTTCTTTTTATCGAGAAATAGAAGAAGCCATACAGGGGTTTTGCCGAGCCTACTCATAAGGTACCTAAGCTAAGTAATTATGTGATACGATACCTTGTGAATTCGGGTCTCTACGGTTCAACCGGTATCCTAATTCCTGAATTGATACGTGAATCAAGATAGAGGAAAGGAAGTCTTCGAATCACTGACTCAAACCTATTGTCGAATCCTACTCAACAGAATATGGAGGTACTTATGGCGGAACGGGCCGATCTGGTCTTTCACAATAAAGTGATAGATGGAACTGCCATGAAACGACTTATTAGTCGATTAATAGATCACTTCGGAATGGCATATACATCACACATACTGGATCAAGTAAAGACTATGGGTTTCCAGCAAGCCACTGCTACATCCATTTCATTAGGAATTGATGATCTTTTAACAATACCTTCTAAGGGATGGCTAGTCCAAGATGCTGAACAACAAAGTTTGATTTTGGAAAAGCACCATCATTATGGGAATGTACACGCGGTAGAAAAATTACGTCAATCCATTGAGATATGGTATGCTACAAGTGAATATTTGAGACAAGAAATGCATCCT
Organism: Tasmannia lanceolata; assembly: GCF_043159265.1. Lineage (NCBI taxonomy): Eukaryota > Viridiplantae > Streptophyta > Magnoliopsida > Canellales > Winteraceae > Tasmannia > Tasmannia lanceolata. The sequence continues at coordinate 5,002 of NW_027518830.1, read as the reverse complement.
AATTTTAGGATGACGGATCCTTCTAATCCAGTCCATATAATGTCCTTTTCGGGAGCTCGGGGAAATGCATCTCAGGTACACCAATTAGTCGGTATGAGAGGATTAATGTCGGATCCCCAAGGACAAATGATTGATTTACCCATTCAAAGCAATTTACGCGAAGGACTTTCTTTAACGGAATATCTCATTTCTTGCTACGGAGCTCGCAAAGGAGTTGTGGATACTGCTGTACGAACATCAGATGCTGGATACCTCACGCGTCGACTTGTTGAAGTAGTTCAACACATTGTTGTACGTAGAACAGATTGTGGCACTATCCGAGGTATTTCCGTGAGTCCTCGAAATGGGATGACGGAAAAAATGTTGATCCAAACACTAATTGGTCGTGTATTAGCAGACGATATATATATGGGTCTACGATGCATTGCCGCTCGAAATCAAGATATTGGGGTTGGGCTTGTCAATCGATTCATAACCTTTCGAGCACAATCAATATATATTCGAACCCCCTTTATTTGCAGGAGTACATCTTGGATCTGTCGATTATGTTATGGTCGGAGTCCCACTCATGGTGACCTGGTCGAATTGGGAGAAGCAGTAGGTATCATTGCGGGTCAATCAATTGGGGAACCAGGGACTCAACTAACATTAAGAACTTTTCATACCGGTGGAGTATTCACAGGTGGTACTGCAGAACATGTACGAGCCCCCTCTAATGGAAAAATAAAATTCAATGAGGATTTGGTTCATCCCACACGTACACGTCATGGGCATCCTGCTTTTCTATGTTATATAGACCTGTATGTCACTATTGAGAGTCAGGATATTCTACATAATGTGAATATTCCACCAAAAAGTTTTCTTTTAGTTCAAAATGATCAATATGTAGAATCAGAACAAGTGATTGCCGAGATTCGCGCTGGAACATCCACTTTCAATTTTAAAGAGAGAGTTCGAAAACATATTTATTCTGACTCAGAGGGAGAAATGCACTGGAGTACCGATGTGTACCATGCACCTGAATATACATATGGTAATGTTCATCTCTTACCTAAAACAAGTCATTTATGGATATTATCGGGGGGTCCGTGCAGATCTAGTATAGTGCCTTTTTCGCTCCACAAGGATCAAGATCAAATGAACATTCATTCTCTTTCTGTCGAACAGAGAGAGAGTTCTGACCTCTCAGTGACTAATGATCGAGTGAGACACAAATTGTTTAGTTCAGATCCTTCCGGTAAAAAAGAGGGAAAGATTCTTGATTATTCAGGACCTGCTCGAATCATATCCAATGGTCGTTGGAATTTCATATATCCTGCCATTCTCCACGAGAATTCTGATTTATTGGCGAAAAGGCGAAGAAATAGATTCATCATCCCATTCCAATATGATCAAGAACGAGAGAAAGAACTAATGCCTCGTTCTGGTATCTCGATTGAAATACCCATAAATGGTATTTTACGTAGAAATAGTATTCTTGCTTATTTCGACGATCCCCGATACAGAAGAAGCAGTTCAGGAATTACTAAGTATGGGACTGTAGAAGTGGATTCAATCGTCAAAAAAGAGGATTTGATTGAGTATCGAGGAGCAAAGGAATTTAGTCCGAAATACCAAATGAAAGTAGATCGCTTTTTTTTCATTCCCGAAGAAGTGCATATCTTACCTGGCTCTTCGTCCATAATGGTACAGAACAATAGTATCATTGGAGTCGATACACGAATCACTTTAAATACAAGAAGCCGCGTAGGTGGATTAGTCCGAGTGGAGAGAAAAAAAAAAAGGATTGAACTGAAAATCTTTTCTGGAGATATCCATTTTCCTGGAGAGACAGATAAGATCTCCCGGCACAGCGGCATCTTGATACCACCAGGAACGGGAAAAAAAAATTCTAAGGAATCAAAAAAATTACAAAATTGGATCTATGTCCAACGGATCACACCTACCAAGAAAAAGTATTTTGTTTCGGTTCGATCCGTAGTCACATATGAAATAGCTGATGGTATCAATTTAGCAACGCTTTTTCCCCAGGATCTGTTGCAAGAAAGGGATAATGTGAAATTCCGAGTTGAAAATTATATCCTTTATAGAAATGGCAAACCAATTCGAGGAATTTATTACACAAGTATTCAATTAGTTCGTACTTGTTTAGTATTGAATTGGGACCAAGACCGAAATGGTTCTATAGAAAAGGTTCAGGCTTCCATTGTTGAAGTGAGGGCAAATGATCTGATTCGAGATTTCATAAGAATTGACTTAGTGAAGTCCCCTATTTCGTATATCGGAAAAAGGAATGATATGGCGGGTTCGGGATTGATCCCAGATAATGGATCAGATCACACCAATATCAATCCTTTTTATTCCAAGGCGAGGAGGATTCAATCACTTACCCAACATCAAGGAACTATTCGTACGTTGCTGAATAGAAATAAGGAATGCCAATCTTTTCTAATTTTGTCATTATCCAATTGTTCTCGAATTGGTCCATTCAATGGTTCTAAATCTCACAATGTGACAAAAGAATCAATTCAAATTAAAGAGGATCCCATGATTCCGATTAGGAATTCGTTGGGTCCCTTAGGGACTGTACCTAAAATTGCGAATTTTTATTCACCTTACTATTTAATAACTCATAATCAGATCTTGTTAAATAAATATTTGCTACTTGACAATTTAAAACAGACTTTACAAGTACTTAAATATTATTTAATGGATGAAAATGGGAGAATTTATAATCCCTATCCATGCAGGAACATCATTTTTCATCCATTCGATTTGACTTGGTGCTTTCTCCATCACGATTATTGTGAGAAGACATCCAAAATAATTGTCCTCGGACAGTTTATTTGTGAAAATGTATGTATATCCAAATATGGACCACAGATAAAATCTGGTCAAGTTCTAATTGTTCATGTTGACTCCTTAGTCATAAGATCAGCTAAGCCTCATTTGGCCACCCCAGGGGCAACCGTTCATGGTCATTATGGAGAAATCCTTTACGAAGGGGATACATTAGTTACATTTATATATGAAAAATCGAGATCGGGTGATATAACGCAAGGTCTTCCAAAAGTGGAACAAGTGTTAGAAGTGCGTTCGATTGATTCAATATCGATGAACCTAGAAAAGAGGGTTGAGGGTTGGAACGAACATATAAAAAGAATTCTTGGAATTCCGTGGGAATTCTTGATTGGTGCTGAGCTAACCATAGCGCAAAGTCGTATCTCTTTGGTTAATAAGATCCAAAGGGTTTATCGATCCCAGGGGGTGCAAATCCATAATAGGCATATAGAGATTATTGTACGTCAAATAACATCAAAAGTGTTGGTTTCAGAAGATGGAATGTCTAATGTTTTTTCACCCGGAGAACTAATAGGATTGTTTCGAGCGGAACGAACAGGGCGTGCTTTGGAAGAAGCGATCTGTTACCGAGCCATCTTATTGGGAATTACCAGGGCATCTCTGAATACTCAAAGTTTCATATCCGAAGCAAGTTTTCAAGAAACTGCTCGAGTTTTAGCAAAAGCCGCTCTACGAGGTCGTATTGATTGGTTGAAAGGCCTGAAAGAGAACGTTGTTCTGGGGGGGATGATACCTGTTGGTACCGGATTCAAGGGATTAGTGCACCGTTCAAGGCAAGACAACAACATTCCCTTGGAAATCAAAAAGAAGAATCTATTCGAGGGGGAAATTAGAGATATTTTGTTCCACCACAGAGAATTATTTGGTTCTTACATCCCAAATAATTTCCATAATACACCAGAACAATAATTTACGGGATTTCATGATTCCTAAGAGCAAATTGATTCTTTTCTTTTAACTTTAATTATATGGTATGGTCCGGTCTTTTTATTGGGTAATAAAGATAATAACGAATAGAAAGGAATTAATCACTTGGACCATGTATCAAGGGTCAATCTCCGGGAGAAGGTTCCGTCGGAACAATTATTTATTTCAGGGTACCTCGTCTCTTAAAAAAAAAAAAAGAGAAAGTGTGGGGAAAAATGACAAGAAGATATTGGAACATTAATTTAGAAGAGATGATGGAAGCAGGAGTTCATTTTGGTCATGGTACTAGGAAATGGAATCCTAGAATGGCACCTTACATCTCTGCAAAGCGTAAAGGTATTCATATTACAAATCTTACTAGAACTGCTCGTTTTTTGTCAGAAGCCTGTGATTTAGTTTTTGATGCAGCAAGTAGGGGAAAACACTTCTTAATAGTTGGTACCAAAAATAAAGCAGCTGATTCAGTAGCATCAGCTGCAATAAAGGCTCGGTGTCATTATGTTAATAAAAAATGGCTCGGTGGTATGTCAACGAATTGGTCCACTACAGAAACGAGACTTCATAAGTTTAGGGATTTGAAAGCGGAACAAAAGGCGGGGAAACTCAACCGTCTACCGAAAAGAGATGCAGCAATGTTGAAGAGACAATTATCTCACCTGCAAACATATTTGGGTGGGATCAAATATATGACGGGCTTACCCGATATTGTAATCATCGTTGATCAGCAAGAAGAATATACGGCTCTTCGAGAATGTCTCACTTTAGGGATTCCGACGATTTGCTTAATCGATACAAATTGTAACCCGGATCTCGCAGATATTTCTATTCCAGCCAACGATGACGCTATAGCGTCAATCCGATTGATTCTTAACAAATTAGTATCCGCAATTTGTGAGGGTCGTTCTAGCTATATAAGAAATCGTTGATTAATAATAAGATAAGCCAATGACTTTTTGAACCCCATAGATTGATTTAATCGGTTACTATTTCTGAATCTCAAAAAAGAGATCAAAATCACTGGGGATATTATGTGATTACTTGGTATCCTAAATATACGATTTAAAGTAGTCGAGTCGAGAAAGAGAGGGTTGAATCAAAATAATTCTTTTTTAAGTTCTATTTCTGTCAGAGGGCAATATGAATGTTCTACCATGTTCCATCAACACACTCAAAGGGTTATACGATCTATCCGGTGTGGAAGTAGGCCAACATT
>NW_027518829.1:10000-27500 GCF_043159265.1 Tasmannia lanceolata | reverse complement strand
TTCGTAATTCCATCAATTATTCGTCTATCAAAAAAATGAGTTAGTTCGGCTAATCCTCTTATGCCCTGAGTTAAAGATATTGCATAAAAAAGGTCTATGTAACCACGATTATATGACCAATTGTAGATCCCATTTATTATTTGGTCCAAGAAAATTCTCTTAGGGCCGATTTTAACAAATGAGTTGATTAATTCCAAATTCTGAAAAGATGAATAAACAGAACCATATAAAATAGACGCTATGAATATTCCGAAATAGGCTATACTGACTGAAAAAAATGCATTTGTCGCAAATTCATACCAATTCACCGAATAGTTCGAATTTTGATGTAAAAGGTTTATTGATGGGGTTAACCATTTGGATAATATATCCAAACCCATTACTCCTTGATCGAAAGGAATTCCTACGAATCCAACGAACAAAGTAAATAGGACCAACACAAGTAGAGGCAATAGCATTGTATTATCTGATTCATGAGGATACATGGAAGTATCTTTATTGTCAAAATGAGTACTAGAGGATCGCATTAGATTTCGTACATTCCCATCAATTTTATATGTCGTCTTCGAAAAAAAAGAAACCTTTTCATTCTTATTTATTTTTGATAAAAGCAAATTTCTGTTAACCAGTTTTGATTCTTCTTTTCCCCATATAGATATTGAATAAAACGAGCTATTTTGAGTGCCACTGTAATTTTGAAAATGCGCATATAAATACCCCTCAAAAGTAAGTAAATATGTCCGAAACATATAAAATGCAGTTAATCCCGCCGTAGCACAAGCTATTATCGCGAAAATCGGTGAATACAACCAACTATCATTAAGAATTTCATCTTTGGACCAAAAACAAGCAAGAGGTGGAATACCACAAAGAGAAAGTGTACCTAATAAAAAAGTCATTTTGGTAATTGGTACATATTTTCTTAAACCACCCATAAGAACCATGTTCTGACTCTTATCTGGAGAATATCCAACAATGGGTTCCATTGAATGAATAATGGATCCGGTGCCCAAAAACAATAATGCTTTCGAATAGGCATGAGAAATTAAATGGAATAAAGCAGCTCGATAAGAACCCATCCCTGGAGCTAACATAATATAACCCAATTGAGACATTGTTGAATAAGCTAAGCTTCTCTTAATGTCTCTTTGAGCAAGAGCCAAAGTAGCTCCTAATAGTACCGTTATTATACCTATCAAAGAAATGAGATTCATTATGTAAGGTATAACTGTGAAAAGAGGCATAAGTCGAGCGACAAGAAAAATTCCCGCTGCTACCATAGTAGCAGCATGTATAAGAGCCGAAATAGGGGTGGGTCCCTCCATGGCATCAGGTAACCATACATGAAGGGGAAATTGCGCAGATTTAGCAATTGCACCAGCGAATAATAGGGAAGCACACAGAGTAGCAAATAAAGAATTAACTCCATTATTATGCATCAAGTTATTGAAGATTTCGAACAAATCCCGAAATTCGAAACTACCTGTTATCCAATAAAGACCTAAGATTCCTAATAATAAACCAAAATCCCCTACACGATTAGTTACAAATGCTTTTTGACAGGCATTTGCTGCGATTGGTCGTGTGAACCAAAAACCTATTAATAGATACGAACACATTCCCACGAGTTCCCAAAAAATATAAATTTGTATCAAATTGGAACTAGTAACTAATCCCAACATGGAAGTATTGGAAAAACTCATATAAGCAAAAAATCTCAAATATCCTTGATCATGAGACATATACTTGTCACTATAAATAAGAACCATGATTCCGACAGTAGTGATTAGTATTGACATAATAGAAGTAAGTGGGTCGATCAAGTGTCCGAACTCTAAGGAAAAATCATTATTGATGGTCCAAGACCATAGATATTGATAGATGGAACTGCCATCTATTTGTTGAACAGACAGATCGGCCGAAAAAACCATAACTATACTTAGCAATGAAACACTGGGAAAAGCCCACATACGACGAAGATTTTTTGTTGCGGTCGGAACAAGCAGAAGTCCCAATCCTATTGACATAGTAACTGGAAGTGGAACGAAAGGTATGATCCATGCATATTGATATATGGGTTGCATAATCAAATCAAACTTTTTTTTTTTATTCTTATTAATTTTTCCGATTCACCAGCTCTTATCTTTTTTGTAAAGAGCAATAATCAAATAAATAAAAAAATCAAGATATAAAAACTCAAATATTATTTTGAATTCTTCATTATTCTGATTCTTTCCCAGATATTTGAAAAATTCAAATCAAGAAGTTACAATTGTTCAAATAACCAAGTTACTGCTTAAAAATGACTACCTAGTGATTAACTAAGATATTTATTGAGATACAGAATATGAGATTTTCAATCATTCCACTATTACGGTGATTTATATCCATATAGTAATAAGGAAAAAGAATTACACCAAAATAGTACTTGATTCTGATATGAATTATAGGATCCACCAATAACTCGACCTAATAAAATAACACCTAGTTATTTTAGTTAGTTTATTTGGAGTCATTGACTAATTCATTCTGGAACTGATTGATTGGCTTCTAGTCAAATAAAACAAACATATTTTATGGAAAATCCTACGATACTCGTCATTTCGCATAGAGCTGAAATAATAAATTACTAAAATGACCTTTATCAAGTAATGTATCGTTTAAGAGATTAACTACATGATCTCATTTGAATTTAAATTATGGGTACTCCATTCTCGAGTTTGATCAATTAATCGAAAAAATTTTATATTATTGTTTTCTTAAATTAGGTAAGGGTAAAATGTATGGGTTCTTAAGTTTTTTGATTTGATTTATTAAATGTAACATGACGATATATAAATAGACTGAGATATAAATTGGAACCCTTTTTTTTTTTTCATCCCTAGTTATACTATATGTGATGCGCACATATCTGTATTTTTTATGTTATGAAGGAAGTATCCACTATGGAATAGATATAGATAATGGATAGAAAGAACGATTTATTTTGAACAATACAATACATGTCTTTCACATCCAACTATAAAAATGAGAAACCTCTTTCTTTTAAAATGGCAGTTCCAAAGAAACGTACTTCTATGTCAAAAAAGCGTATTCGCAAAAATATTTGGAAGAGAAAGGGATATTGGGCCGCGATAAAAGCTTTATCCTTAGCTAAATCTATTTCTACCGGGCATTCAAAAAGTTTTTTTGTGCAACAAACAAGTAATAAAGCCGCGGAATAATCTGAATGAATCGACATGACTCGATGAATTGGATGATTTAGAAGATGAATAATTTACATTTTACATTAACGAATTTTGGAACTCATCAATATGAGATAGAACTGGATGTTGTGGTATGTAGAATAATAATTCGCCTGTCTAATTGAGTTCTAAAAACGATTGATTTCCGTTTTGTTTTGTTTGAAAAAAAAAAAAAGAAGTCATTAGATAGAAGATAAAGGTTTCACTTTTCATTCCTTATAGTATTCTAGAATGGTATTCTATTAGATTTTTATAATTTGCGAGATGGGGATTGTAACTTTCCCCATCAATTCGCTTTCACAATAACAAAAATCTCATTTTTATGTCGGATCCATGAAATGAGATAAATGAGAAATGAATCATAAAAAAAAAATGAGATAGAAAAAAAAGGACAATTTTTAGTTGTATACCTCGACTGAGGACATAACCCTCTAGTTCCAACTGGTCCAGGGGGACTTATACTCCGTGAAAATGATTGTTAAAACTGACACCATACCACTATACTAAGTTAAGTATTATTGAACGTTCAAATATTTATTTGAACGAGTTTTTTGATTCATCGATTCTAATCTTTCCTAAGATCGATTGGATTGAATCCATCAATCTCGACGATTGAACATAGTATGGGCTATTATTATTTCGATCAAGCCGCCATGGTGAAATCGGTAGACACGCTGCTCTTAGGAAGCAGTGCTAGAGCATCTCGGTTCGAATCCGAGTGGCGGCATCCCCTAAAAGGGGCAAGATAAATCCTATCTTATAAGGAATTCAATTCCTTTCCTTATTTCCATTCCATAATTGAGGAACACACACCCCCCCTTTTTTTTTTTACAAAATAATTTTTTATGATATTTGCGACTTTAGAACATATATTAACTCACATATCTTTTTCGATCATTTCAATTGTTATTACGATTCATTTGATGGATTTATTAGTCCATCAAATCGTAGGAATATGTGATTCATCAGAAAAAGGCATTATAGCTACTTTTTTCTGTATAACAGGATTATTAATAACTCGTTGGATTTATTTGAGACATTTCCCGTTAAGTGATTTATATGAATCATTAATGTTCCTTTCATGGAGTTTCTCCATTATTCATATGGTTCCTAAAGTGGGGAACCATAAAAATAATTTAAGCGCAATAACTGGGCCAAGTGCTATTTTTACCCAAGGCTTTGCCACTTCAGGTCTTTTAACTGAAATGCATCAATCCGCAATATTAGTACCCGCCCTACAATCCCAGTGGTTAATGATGCACGTAAGTATGATGTTATTGAGCTATGCAGCTCTTTTATGTGGAGCGTTATTATCAGTAGCTTTTCTAGTCATCACATTTCGAAAAAACACAGATATTGTTGTTAAAACCAATCATTTATTAATTGGGACATTTTCCTTTGGTGAGATCCAATACTTGAATGAGAAAAGAAGTGTTTTACAAAACACTTCTTTTCCTTCATTTAGAAATTATCACAGGTATCGATTGACTCGGCGATTGGATCATTGGAGTTATCGTGTCATTAGTCTAGGGTTTATCTTTTCAACCATAGGTATTCTTTCGGGAGCAGTATGGGCTAATGAGGCATGGGGGTCTTATTGGAATTGGGACCACCAAGGAAACTTGGGCATTTATTACTTGGACCATATTCGCGATTTATTTACATACTAGAACAAATCAAAGTTTGCAAGGTGTTAATTCGGCAATTGTAGCTTCTATCGGATTTCTTATAATTTGGATATGCTATTTTGGGGTCAATCTATTAGGAATAGGACTACATAGTTATGGTTCATTCACATTAACAGCGAATTGAAGAAGGGACTTGAAGAATACATGGGAACATCAATCTCCAATATATAACGAAAATTAGTGTGAGTTTTTGAGAACCATTTGAATCAAGTAGTAATTCAAATGGTTCTCAAAAACTCCAGATGTATCTGATTACAATTCCAATTCACTTCATTTTTTTTTTTTCAGTGTACAGCGACCGATTTTGTAAATCACAGGATTATTTGACTTTATTTCTTATTTATGAAAACTATTTATGAAAGTAATTAGATAGAATAGCTTCTACCTTCTCAACTGATAGTGAGAGAACGAAATCGGGATAAATACCGATACCTATTACGGGTAGAAAGATACAGATCGAAACAAATAGTTCTCGCGGTCCAGAATCCACAAAGTAGGAGTTTGTAACATTGAATAGTTTGTATCCATAGAACATCTGGCGTAACATAGATAATGAATAAATAGGAGTTAATATCATTCCAATTGCCATTACAAAAGTAATTAGTATTTTTGGCATTAAAAGGTATTTTGGGCTGGTAATTATTCCAAAAAAGACTACCAATTCTGCAACAAAACCACTCATTCCTGGCAGTGCAAGCGAAGCCATCGAGAAGCTACTTAACATGGTAAATATTTTTGGCATTGGGGTAGCTATTCCTCCCATTTCATCGAGATAAACAAGACGTATTCTATCGTAACTCGTTCCTGCCAAGAAAAAGAGTGCAGCACCAATAAATCCATGAGAAATGATTTGTAAAATGGCTCCATTGAGTCCCATATCAGTTATGGAAGCAATTCCGATAATTGTGAAACCCATATGAGATACGGAGGAATAGGCTATTCGCTTTTTTAAATTGCGTTGACCGGGAGAAGTTGAAGCTGCATAGATTATTTGAATCGTTCCGACTATCATCAACCAGGGAGAAAATATAGAATGAGCATGGGGTAATAATTCCATATTGATCCGAACCAATCCATATGCTCCCATTTTTAATAAAATTCCAGCTAGAAGCATACATGTACTGTAATGTGCTTCTCCATGGGTATCTGGTAACCATGTATGTAGGGGTATAATCGGTGATTTGACAGCATAAGCAATAAAGAAGCCAAAATAGAATATTATTTCCAATGCCGCGGGATACGATCGATTAGCTGATGTTTCAAAATTTAATGTTGGTTCATTGGAACCATATAAACCCATACCTGGAACTCCCATTAAGAGAAAAATGGAACCCCCCGCAGTGTACAAAATGAACTTTGTAGCTGAGTACAGACGTTTCTTACCTCCCCACATGGATAAAAGTAGGTAAACAGGAATTAATTCTAACTCCCACATGATGAAAAAAAGTAAAAGGTCTCGAGAAGAAAATGATCCTATTTGACCGCTGTACATTGCTAACATCAGGAAATGGAACAATCGCGAATCTCTAGTAACTGGCCAAGCCGCTAAAGTAGCTAAAGTAGTGATGAATCCCGTCAGTAAAATGGGTCCGATGGAAAGTCCATCGATCCCGAGTCTCCAGTGAAAATACAAAATATTTATCCATTTATAATCCTCCTCCAATTGGATTAATGGATCGTCCAATTGGAAATGATAACAGAATGCATAGGTCGTTAGAAGGAGTTCTAACAAGCAGATGCATATAGTATACCATCTCACCACCTTATTTCCTCTATGAGGGAGAAAGAAAATTGATGAACCCGCGGATATTGGAAAAACAACAATTATTGTTAACCAAGGAAAATAACTCGTGGTAAAGACAAGATAGACTTTGACCATAAAAACCCGCGCTCGAAATAATATATTTTCTCGAGTACGGGTTTTTGTCGGTAAAGAAGAATCAAATGGATTCAAGTAGAGTTTTACGGAACGTATCAATAAGCTAGACCCATGCTGCGAGTTGTCTCATGCCATAAATAAACCCGGACACTCAAGAAATCTGTTGGACAAGCGGATTCACATCTCTTACAACCTACACAGTCTTCTGTTCTTGGAGCAGGAGCAATTTGCTTAGCTTTACATCCGTCCCAAGGTATCATTTCCAATACATCTGTGGGGCAGGCTCGTACACATTGAGTACATCCTATACATGTATCATAAATCTTTACTGAATGTGACATTGTGTCTATCAATTTTTTGAACGTTATCAATTTTCGATCTGGTAAAATCGGTAGTAAATGAATCATATATTGTAGATACCAGATGAATCAGTAGTTTACCAGAATTGATTTTTTTTTAGAATCAATTTACCTCTGGATCTGTTTAGGAAAGAGGACCAAGATACTTTGATTTCTTACGTTTCAGCAAACATGGTCATACGAGTCATATATGCTAATTTTAATTGGTGAATATAATATTATATATATCTGTCTTTTTTTATATCATTATGACTATTTATTCAACAAGTTCGATTGATTGATACGAGTTGATTTTCTGTTACGATGGATCGACGAAACAATAGCTGGCCCAATAGCTGCTTCAGCGGCTGCAATAGCTATAACAAAGATCGAGAAAATGTCTCCTTTTAATTGTCGACTATCAAATAAATCAGAAAACGTTACGAGATTCATATTAACCGCATTCAGTATAAGCTCAAGACACATAAGTGCTCTAACCATATTTCGACTTGTGATCAATCCATAAATACCAATAGAAAATAAATAGGCACTCAAAATAAGTACATGCTCGAGCATCATTGACCAACTCCTCATCAATCTCGATTCATTTCAATATGAACAACAATTTCACTGATTGACTCGAATATAAAACAAGTACGGAACAAAGGAAGGTATTGGTAATGGATCGAACTAAAACAAAACCCTTTTTAATTTAATATATGAACAATAAATATATAAATTGAATTGAAGCAAAATGGATGTAATAACAATACAAGAAGACAGAACAAGGCCTTATTTATTTTTATTTTAAATTTATTTTAATTTTATTTTGGATTTCTAATTCATTTCTAATTCTAAGTATTTATTACTGACGAGCCATAGCAATTGCACCTATCAAGGCAACTAAAAGAATTATAGAAATGAGTTCAAATGGAAGATAAAAATCTGTTGATAAATGAATCCCAATTTGTTGAACATTACTTATCAGGTCCTGCTCTATAATCTGGTTTGATCCTGTAGTCCAAATAATCCCATACCATGACGTATCTGAAATAGTAGTAATTAGTGAAAAAAGAATACTTGTACAAACCAGTGAAGTGACCCCATCTCCAACGGTCCAAAGATAGAAATCATTGTAATATTCTGAACCATTCATGAACATCACAGCAAATATGATTAAGACATTTACAGCTCCCACGTAAATAAGGAGCTGTGCAGCAGCTACAAAATAGGAGTTAGATAGAATATGGAATAAGGATATACAAACAAGAACCAATCCCAATGAAAAGGCAGAAAAAATGGGATTGGTAAGTAATACCACTCCTAGACCCCCTAGTATAAGACCTGATCCCAAAAATACTAAAAGAATATCATGTATTGGCCCAGGTAAATCCATTATGTATAAAATAAGAGATAAAAAAAAGTTGAAATATTTCATGACCTTACTGACCCAGCCAGGAAAAAAGAGGTTACCTTGTTTTTTTCTTGTATATGATACGTTTCTAATTGAATCGTAATGGGGTCTGGATTGAGGTAGATACAGTTATTGGACTAATTCCACTTCTGTATCCGAAAGAGTAGTTCGGAGTTTGATATTCCGAAATCATCATGACTATATTCATATATTCTAAATCCAAATCAAGCCGCGATTCTCACCAATCAATAGTTATGATTTGTAGTTACTGACCAACCAAAATGAAAGAAGCTTCACTCCTTTAGATCAAAAATGAATCTTAGTCATTGGTAATCGTTATTGAATCAAGGGGTTTATCTGTGGTTATTTTAATTTGAGTCGAATTCATAATTGTTCGAATTGTGTAATCCCCAATTACTGACATTGGTAACCGACCCAAAGCAATTTGATTATAATTCAATTCGTGACGATCATAAGTGGAAAGTTCATATTCTTCAGTCATTGATAGACAGTTTGTTGGACAATACTCGACGCAGTTACCACAAAATATACAGATTCCAAAATCAATACTATAATTAAGCAACCGTTTCTTTCTAATATCTGTTTCCAATCTCCAATCAACAACGGGTAGATCTATGGGACATACACGAACACATACTTCACAAGCAATGCATTTATCAAATTCAAAGTGGATTCGACCACGGAAACGCTCTGATGTGATCGATTTTTCATAAGGATATTGAATAGTTATAGGTAAACGATTCGCGTGGGATAAGGTAATCATGAAACTTTGACCAATGTACCTTGCAGCTCGTACTGTTTGTTGACCATAATTCATGAACCCAGTCATCATAGGGAACATATCGTGGCTATCCATGAATAATTTGATATTTCTTTCTCTTGCTTAAGGGAGGTTATGAATCTAGAGTATCATATACTGTTACAGTGAAAGGAGTTGGGAAGAAGTTGTCAATAATAGATTACCCAGAGAAATGGGTAAAAGAAATTTCCATCCAAGATTTAATAGTTGGTCCATTCTCATCCTAGGTAAAGTCCATCTTGTTGTGATAGGAATGAACAGGAACAAATAAGCTTTAGCTAATGTAATAAGGATACCAATCGTTGTTCCAAATACTCCCCCCGTTTTATTTATTCCGAAAAGTTCAGGAATGAATATGTACGGAATAGAGAGATTCCACCCGCCCAAGTAAAGAACTGTTACAAATAATGAAGAAACTAGTAGATTTAGGTAAGAAGCAACGTAAAATAAACCAAATTTGATACCTGAATATTCGGTTTGATAACCCGCTACTAATTCTTCTTCTGCTTCTGGTAAATCAAAAGGTAATCTCTCACATTCTGCTAGGGAAGAAATTATAAAAACTATAAACCCTATGGGTTGACGCCACAGATTCCATCCCCAAAACCCATATTTTGACTGTGCCTCAACTATATCAATTGTACTTGAACTGTTAGATAATCATAGTCGATGATAACATCACTGTTCCCATCGCTATTTCAGAACCGTACATGAGACCTCAGCTTCATACGGCTCCTCGATGGCCACAAATAAATCTAAGGACTGATTCAGTATTACCTCGGCATTTTTTGAGAGTGAATAGAGTAAAGATGCATCAGGGAGTCCCTAATTAGACCAATGGAATTCTGTCTGCTATAATAACAAATTCAAAGTGCTTCCGAATTGCTCTCATAATTTATTTTATAATTAATATTACAATTTATCTTTGTTCAGTAATAGCTTAATCTTTCAATAAAATACTCGTTGTATCAATAGATATTTCTACCCATATCTTTCGATTACGAAAAAGAATTAGACACTCTACATTAGTTCATTTCATGAATCATGATAAGAAGCCTATCTGTATTAATACGGATGGGATGGAGGAAAGAAAGAATAAAGAAAGATCTATTACTATTTATTTTTCCTATTGCATTCCATTTCTTTCGTTCCTGTTCTTCTTTCGCAGAAGAGGGGATTCTCAAAAAAAAAATAAAGGATTACTTCGTTCCCGATAGTCATTTCTTTAATCAGTGGATAGGAGCATACTCTGGATCGGAATCATGGGGAAGTACTGCTTGATCATTTCTACCAACTTAAAGCCCTCATTATGATTCCTTTTATGCAAAAATATCCCTTTGGTTTTTGATACCTTACATTATTTCCATGACGAATCCTTTGTGTACCTTGGTGTTCCTAACCGTCCACTCATTTTTGATTGATTCCCGATATGATAATGCATACAATAACAATTGTAGAAACTCCATACAGTTGATCTTTTGCACCCGCTTCAAGTCATGATGACTAATCAACCAATCTTGGGGTAAACAGTTTCCACCGCTTATCTTTACTTACACTTTCCTCTCGTACATAGGGAATGAGAATCAATCTTCTTACTGCGAATTCATAAGCTGTTTTGTTTCACTCATATAACCATCTCGTTTAGTTCATCAACCTAAATGGTGAATAAAAAAATCAAGATATCTATTCAATACATTCAACCTCTTTCCTAGAAATAAAGGAAAGAAATAAAAGTTAATGTTGCAACGAATCACACGTAGAGATATTGATAACACACATGGAGTTAATGGTATTTCATAACTAATAGATTGAGCAGCAGCTCGTAGACCACCTGAAATATTTATTATTCGATCCATATCCTGACATAAGAAGTCCAATAGGAGCAATACTGGAAATGGCGATCCACAAAAAAACACCTATACCGAGATCGGCTAGAACAAGGCGATAGCCAAAAGGAATTACTGAATAACTTAGTAGAATTGATATGACCGCTATGGATGGCCCGATACTGAATAAACGAATATCTCCTCTAGATGGGAGAAGATCCTCTTTGAAAAGCAGTTTTGTCCCATCCGCTAGAGCTTGAAGAATTCCCAAGGGACCAGCATATTCAGGCCCAATACGTTGTTGTATCCCTGCGGATATTTCTCTTTCTAACCACACAATCACGAGTACCCCTATTGTGATCCCCGATACGGGAGTAAAAATAGGGACAAGCGTCCCTATAAGGCCATAGCCTTCTTTTAAAGATTCCGATCTGGAAAAAGAATTGATAGCTTGTACTTCTGTCGTATCAATTATCATTTCAACGATCAACTTCTCCCATAATGATATCTATACTACCTAGTATCGTCATGATATCAGCCAATTTCATTCTTTTAACTAGCTGAGGAATAATTTGCAAATTTATGAAACCCGGTGGACGAATTTTCCATCTCCAGGGAAAAACACTATTATCTCCTATCAGAAAAATTCCTAATTCTCCTTTTGGGGCTTCTACTCTCACATAAAGTTCTTGTTTTAACAATTCAAAGGTGGGAGAAGGTTTTTTACTAATGAATCGGTATTCAAAATCGTTCCATTCAGAATCCTTTGCTCTATCAAAGCGTCGTACTTCTAAATTCTCATAGGGTCCCCCCGGAATTCCTTCCAGAGCCTGTTGAAGAATTTTTATAGATTCCGTCATTTCACTGATTCGTACTAAATAACGAGCTAATGAGTCTCCTTCTTTTTGCCATTGGACTTCCCAATCGAATTCATCGTAACACTCATAATGATCAACTTTACGAAGATCCCATTGGATTCCGGAAGCTCGTAGCATTGGTCCCGATAAACCCCAATTTATTGCTTCCTCTCCACCAATAATGCCCACTCCTTCAACTCGTTCCAAAAAAATAGGATTCCGCGTAATAAGCTTTTGATATTCAACAACTCCTGTTAAAGAATAATCGCAGAAATCCAAACATTTATCTATCCATCCGTGAGGTAGATCAGCAGCTACTCCTCCGATACGGAAATAATTATGCATCATTCGCATACCTGTGGCAGCTTCGAATAGATCATATAGCAATTCTCTCTCTCGGAAAATATAGAAGAAAGGAGTCTGTGCACCGATATCTGCCATAAAAGGCCCAAGCCATAACAAATGAGAAGCTATACGACTTAGCTCCAGCATAATAACTCTGATATAACTGGCTCTTTTAGGTACTTGAATATTTCCCAATTGTTCGGGGGCATTTACCGTTATTGCCTCTGTGAACATAGTAGCTAAATAATCCCAACGTGTTACATACGGCAGATATTGTATAATTGTTCGGTTTTCCGCAATTTTTTCCATTCCTCTGTGTAAATAACCCAATATAGGTTCACAGTCAATAACATC
Source organism: Tasmannia lanceolata (assembly GCF_043159265.1). Lineage (NCBI taxonomy): Eukaryota > Viridiplantae > Streptophyta > Magnoliopsida > Canellales > Winteraceae > Tasmannia > Tasmannia lanceolata. The sequence continues at coordinate 14,734 of NW_027518829.1, read as the reverse complement.
TTCACCATCTAGAGTAACAATGAGTCGAAGAACACCATGCATTGATGGGTGGTGAGGGCCCATATTGACTATCATGAGGTCTTTTTTTGTAGCCGGTACAGTCATATGCTTTCTTCCCCGATTCATTATTCCATGAATTGTTGAAAACGAAACAAAGTTCATCAAAATTCAAGATCTAATAAACCAAAAAATTCAAATGAATCCTCAAATTAACGATTTTTTGGCTCCCGAATATCCAACTGACCAATTAATTCCTTATAACGTACTCTATTTTTTTTTGACAAATAAGCCAGCAGCCGTTGACGTTTTCCCAGAATTTTTCGCAGACCTCTCTGAGATAAATAGTCTTTTCTGTGAAATTCAAAATGTGCAGTAAGTCTCCGTATCTTATTGGTGAAATTGAATACTTGAAATTCAACAGACCCTTTGTTTTTTTCTTTTTCTTCTTGCGGAATAACCGAGATAAATAAATTTTTTACCATAAAAAAGAATAATTCTTCTCTCTTTTTTTTTTTCTTTCGTTCCCACAAATATGGATTTTACCGATCAGGAATAATAATAAAATGATAATGCCAGTCATTTCGATCTGGTACACACAATAATCTGGATTTATTCATATAATAACTTTTTCTATTTAAATTGAATTAATAAATCCAATTTAATTTGTAATTTGATTCGGATACAATACATAGAAAGGGATGGTACATTTCTGGACCCACGAAAGAGAATGATTTGGGTTTAAGAAGATTCTGTTGATTCATTCCTAGGTCCAATTGATACGTCATTGAATCAGTATCATGTGTCAGAATGTAATGTAACACAACGTGTGTGTACACCTGTCTGTCTTCATATATCGGCTATGATACATGATGTATATAAAATGTACCATTAACTAATTCTGAATCGTGGATACATATATATTCTTGACATACTGAAACGACTGCCATTATTCGTATCAAACCAATAGCGATTCATACAAGCTAAATCTTCTAATCGATAATTGGGCCAAAGAAATAATTTGAATTGAATGAATTTATTTGTATCTGTATCAAGACACTTGTCCTCATCCAAAAATTGCCCAGAGTTCTTTACGTTATTCTCATTGAAAAATACTGGATTTATATCCACAATATTCTCATTACTGAAATTGAAACACATTAAAATTCTCAATTTTCTACGACGTCTAGGAGATAGAATATTTTCAGGAACAAGAAAATCATAATGATTTTCATCTCCATTCATAAGCATCTTTCCATGTTGTGCAATAGATCCATTGAAAGAATTCTCATCAACATATTTTTTTTCTCGACGTTCTCGATTAGTTTGGTGTTTACTCTTATGGACCAATGAAATGCCTATGGTTTGATACATAATAAATTGTCCATCCCGTTTTATAGACAGGCGGGCTGGTTCAATAATAAATATTCCCCTTTTTATCAATTCCGTAAGAGTGAGATCCTTCTGAATCAACATTACGTCCAGGCGCATTTCTCCTCTTTGAATAGAGGATATAGCAATTTCCCTTGGATTTATCAGTCTAAGCAGGAGGCAATATACCTTGATATTATTGATCATTCTTTGATTCAAAGAATCGTCCCATCTCAATTGAAAAAGCAAATATCTTTTTAGGAAGAACTCTAGTTCTGCTTCTCTGTTGCTCTTGTATTTTCTTTTCTTTCTCCTTTTTTTAATGTCTGATTCCGCGTAATCCTTTTCAACATATTTTTTTTTTTTTTGTGCATCTGATTCAAGATTCTCTTGGTTTCGTGCATCTGATCTAATATCCCCTTGGCCCGGCTGTTCTTCTTCTTTTTCTTTATTTCGGTTCTCTAATTCAAGATATTCTTTTTGATTAGATGATATACGAAGATCTTTTTTTTGATTTTCACTAATGTTTTTATTTTCACTAATGTTTTTATTTCCATGAAAATTTAAAAGAAGTAATTTGATTGGTATGATCCATGGTTTCATTTTATATGTATCATAAAGTCGCACAAATTCTGGGAAGAACCAAGATTCCAGATTCGATATGGGACGATATCGCATTTCTTCATTCATTCCCATCCAATCAAAAAAGTTTTTTTTTTGATTGGGTGGGTTGATTTCTTGATGAATCGTGAAATAAAAAAGATCTTTTTTATCAATTATTTCATAATCATTAATCCCATTCTTAGTATTTTTATTAATATTGGTCCCAGTATCCATATCGGTCCAGGTATCAATATCGATATTTTTTCTAAGACAAAAATGCAGAATTCTCCACTCAAAATATTTTCTATCCGGATTTTTACCCGTATCCATAATAGACTCTTCTTCTAGATAATCACTAATAGCTATATCCCCCAGTACATAACATGATTCGGGTTTAGGTGTGTTGTCATTATAGGGAATCTCTCGGCCCCCATTTACTTTTAACGGGGATACATAAATATATGAGCTCTTCCTATCCTCATAATTAATATATTTACACGATAAAAGATCATATCTGTAGTGTTTTTTAAATTTTTCTTTTTGACTCGGCAATGAATTCACCGCGCAATCATTTTCTTTCTCGTAATAAATGAATTGGTCTTTTTCTTTTTCATATGAATCCCATTTTTTGGAATCTTTATTTTCAATCGTACGACGATGATTGACTCTAGTTCGCCATTTTTTCGATACTAATCTAGACCATCTATTCTGAGATAAATTGTATTGATAATGACGCTTTAACCAGTTTTTCCATTCATTCATTCTGGAATTCGAAAATTTCTTATGTCTTGGTTTGAAATCAAAAATTCCTCGTGTACCCAAATAGTCCTTTATTCTATGCTTAATAAAAGGAGATGCGCCATGATATTGAAGTACAGATATCAAGTGATACTTGTTAATAACTTCTTGGTTTTGTGATAATTTGTAAAATACATATGCTTGGGACAAGAAAGATAAGTTACAATAAATCTGTGAATTATATATTTCGAATATTCGAAATAGAAAGTGACTTTTGGATAGTCAAAATAAACTGAGTTGTATTTTGATTTGTTTCATCAATTCCTTCTTTATTTGTTTCATTATTGTAAATATATTTATCGATAAGATTTTTTGTTGATTCAAGGAAAAGTTGTGTATTAATCCTGGGAATGTTAATGGCACATAGAAAGATATCTATGTATATTCTTTCAATGAAATATTTTATAAAATATTGCGATTTACGTATTAATCGGGCACTTCTTTTTTTTGATCTCTGCCAAATATGTTTCTGTGATTCCGATCTTTCATCATCAAAACTTGTCTTGTTAGGACTAATATTTATATCTGTATCTGTAGTTAGAAATATTTTTTTCTTGTCTTTTTTTATTTTTTCTATTTGATTTTTGATTTTGGTTGTACTATCAGTCAGATCTTTCATTTTTTTTTCTGTCAGTGAATAATTTGTCCAATCCATGGATCTAATTTGAATAGTCGAGTCGTGAGTAATCTTATTACTGATTATGAAATCTTTTCCAGTTTCACTCGGTTGATAGCCTTTCCTCAACCCAAATAATAAAATTGAGTTCACTTTTGTAAGCTCTTTCATTATTCTTTTTATAAATAGAACTATTTTGATAACCCATCTTATTTTTTCTTTTGAGACCTTTAGACAACATTTTGTTCTTTCTTTTAAAATTCTGAAAACTCGAAAATATTTTTTTTGAACTTTTCTCGTTTTTTTTTCGAGTTCTTTAAAAATGGGTTCAAAAAAAGAAGGTTCTTTTCGTGGAGAACCAAAAGGTAATTCAGTTTCCATTCCCCAGACCGTTAAAAAACAAAAATTTTCTATTTTTCCTTTGTTTTTCATTGGATCTCTATGATGAAATTGTAGTTTAGATCCCCGCCAAGGTTTCAGACAGAAAGGAAATAAGATCTTTATCTGAATCCCATCTGTTAACCAGTTTTTCGGAAATTCTGTTTCTGATAATTGAACACCATTATAGGTGCATTTAACATGCATTTCTTTATTCCACTCCTTCAAATCCTCGTACCACTCGGGAAATTGAAATAATAACATACGGCCAAGATTTTTAGCTATTATCAATGAAGGCAATATGATGTATTTTCTAAGAATCGATTGGGTTACTAACATAGAACCTCTTATTGCTTGAGCAAATATAATAGTATCCCAAGTTTCTGATATTGCTATCCGTTCATTCTCCTCTTTTTGCTCTTTCTTTTTTTTCTCTTTTTCTTTTGCCTCTTCCTCCTCAGAATCTGAGGTTTTGAGTTGCGGATCCTTTCCTATCCAATTCCTAAAAAGTGGATTAATCATTCCAGAGATATCAAAAGAGAAAAAAAATGTTTTGTCTATTCTGTCCAAAAAAAGCGGGGAATGCACATTTGTTTGAAACATTTCCCAAGTCACTGTTTTACGTCTTTGAGCGCGCATGGATCCTTTGATTAGATCCCGACGAAAATCCGATTGTTGTGAGTAACGTATCAAAGCCACTTCTTCCGCTTGATCACTATCATTATTAGTATTAGTACTAGTATGAGTATTGATATTCTGATCGTTATCAGTATAAATTACCACACGTTTGGCTTTTCTTGAACGAATACCAGGATCCTCCGTCGATCCTTCCTCATTTTCCGCCTCTTGTTCTTTCAAATCGTCGGTCAATTTATATGACCATCGAGGAACCTTTTTACCGATTTCCTTTATTCCAATGGATTTATTTCTAATAGTTTGATCGTTTGGATCAGTTTTAACTGCATCGAATA
>NW_027518828.1:0-25438 GCF_043159265.1 Tasmannia lanceolata | reverse complement strand
TTTGAACTAAGGACCAGAAGGAAGGTATGACTGCTTTCGTGGAGAAGAGGGCGCCAACATTTTACTGGCAACTAAAAGATTCGATGACCAATGTGAAGTTTAATTGAAATAGTGTTGCCTCTTGACTTCGATGCCATACTCATTCAATGCTGAAGCCAAATCTTCAATTGTCAGGGTATACTTCTTCTCCTTAGTCTTCTTTCCTGAGCTCCACGCAGTTTACAATGTTGTAGCGAATCTGACACAATATCGTGGACAAATTTTTGAGCAGCAACGGCAATCAGCCTAATCACTCGTTGATCACTTGTTTGCAATCCGGCGGTGTTAAGGAAATGGTGCACAACTTCGTCTGGAATTGAGCCCTCGTCTGGGGTCAAGGTGGTGATAATTGATTCAATTGAGGACGACAATATGGGCAATTGAGGTTTCAAGTCAATTGGAGGCTGCGTTTCTTGTCGCTCTTTAGATTGTGAGGATTGTTGTTGCTCTGGTGGGGTAGTAAGTGGTTGTGATACTGGTGGTGGTATTGGTTGCGATGACTGCTCGTTAGAGCTCGTCGGGACATCAGTATTTGGTGTCATCGAGGACGAGGATGCCGATGTTCCATCCTGAGGTGTTTGATCCATCGGCTGTGAGATGTCCATGGCATTGCTAGTGGATGAATTTTCCGGACTAGTATCCATGTTTCTGTATTTTTATGAAGGGAATAAATTGCGCAACAATAGAGGTGGTTCCGATGAGGTAGAAAAGGTAGATTCTGACAGAATATCTTTTTTCTTCGAAGCGGAGGAAAAAATTAGGGTTTGTTCAAGTGCAAAACTTTACGCGTACGAGCTGTGTGAAGGGCTCGAGTAAGCGAGAGTGAGTATGTACAAGTCGGTCTCTCAAGAATAGCGCCGCGGTGCCAACTTTTGAACTAAAATTTGTGCGAGCGATATGAAGCGAAAGTAGGAAAGCATGAGATTTTCCGCTGAAATGACTGGCTGTACATTTTTATTACGCACAAAAATGGGGGAACGATGGATGAGTAAAATAGTAGGCTAAATTTGAACATCGCACATGTAGTGATTGTCGTGGTTGTGGCGTCTAGCCGCACACAATGCTGGCCTCACGTGGTCACTAGAATTCGCATGAAATATTACAATACTGAAATCATCCAAGTAGTATTATCACCATCCACCTCATTGAGCCACTGTCCTTAGGCGCCCAGTCTTACCCATATATTAGATTGACCAATTTAAAAGGAACCTACCACCATCACATTATAAAACCATGTGCATCACCACTATTATTCGAAGACTTACATCGAAAAGTCAAGGAGCTACAACCATGATATTCGATGGTATCAAACTGGCATTAAATAGACCATTATCACCTCATCTACAATTGTCACATTCGATCAATATGGGCATGATGAATTCGGCCTACAAATTTGGTGCCAATTATATGGGAACGAAGCAAGTTTCACCGGTTGAATCATACCCAGTGTTAGCTTCAGAGATACAATGTGATGGACAACTGAATGCCAATGTTATACACTTAATTAATCCAAGATTGAAAGCAAAACTAGTGGGCTCATTTGCACGAAATCAGTGTACGGGTAGTCAGGCATCATTAGACTTTACAGGAGATAACTTTACAACAACGTTAACAGCTGCCAATATTGATTTAATCAAAAATAGTGGTATCCTAGTGGGTCACCTATTACATCAAGTCTCAAAATCCATATATCTTGGGCCCGAACTAGTGGTACAATATGGTTCTCAAGATAATAATTTAAGAATGATATCTCAATTATCAGTTGGTGGTAGATATAATGCTGAAAAATATCATGTAGATGCAACCTTATCAATTGGTGGCGCCCATATTAGTTATCACCAGAAAGCAAATGAAAATTTACAATTTGGAGCAGAGCTTCTAACCGATAGAACAATTGGTCAAAGTAATGCTGGCTTTTATTATCAGTATGACTTGACTAAATCTCATACAACATTCAGGGGCTCAATCGACACGGCATGGAATGTTGGTTGTGTATTAGAAAAACGATTTTTCCCACTACCTGTCTGTCTCTCAATGAGCGCTGTCCTAAATCACCCCAAGAATTCAACAACAGTTGGTTTAGGGCTAACTGTTGGTTAGCCAGCCAAGGGCTAGTGTGGTGCTCAATAGTCATCATTCTCATCGATTAATTAAACATATAACAATAATACAAATCCTAATCGAACAACAAGTAGTAATATAGTTGAGGAAAGAGCACGGAAACTAAGGAGGCGGAGAAGAGAGAATTCAAGACAATAGACAAAATTAAAGTTTATATTCATAATCATGGAAGAGAGATCGAAAAATGTATACAAATTTTCTTTTATACCAGAAGCTACAAGTTTGTGTTACCTGTCAACATGACTAATACTCGCTGTATCAATCCATCATCGTGTCTACTCCTGTTTGGGAGCACGGGAAAGTGAGTATGTAGTTCTGTCATGTTTCGCAAAGTCTACTATGAAACAGTGGCTACTGCCGGCAACAAAAGAGATAATGATGTAGCCAACCAACTAGTTTGATAAGGTTGATTGTTGTCGCTTCTCGACTCCCTCAACTACCTCGGCATTGCCTCATCACGCGTTTCCGACTCGGCATCCACGACGACTGTGGTGACACCGAAACTTTTTCGCCCTGTGGGCCTATTCAATTGAGGTTAAATGGCCTACAGGTAAGTTGGTGTGACGACACTAACGCTTCGTCGTCGTCATCATCTCGAGTCGTCACGGCTGCTTTTTGTTTGATCGGCAGACAAACAGTTCGTTAATCATGTAGTGGAAGTAATCGGGAAGGTTGTCACATTCGCGGTTTGCTGTGATAATGACCTCAAGAGTTAGCAAGTATTAGAGATGAGAATATCAAGTTATAACTTTCGTCTCGTGATATTGATTTTAGTCAGTTTGAGTTCATTCATTGAGTCCAATCATGAGTTTTGCTGTCTTTCAAGTGTCCAACAAGGAAGGTGACTAGAGTTCGCCGTTCGGTCGAAAATGAGCTAACTTTGCCCAGAAGAAGGCGAACCAGAACCGAGGTGACGGTGGCGCCACTACAGAGGACCAGATTTTAATTGACGAAACGACAAGTAACGAGAGTCAGCCGGGCGGGCCAAGCGCCTCGGTTAGAGCTGGAAGTCCGCAAGCTCGAATCGAGTGTCCCAAAGCGACAGTAAGCAGTACTTCCAATAAATTTGGTAATAGCCAAGCAGGCAACACCAGTCCGAAGCCAACTGCTGGTGAGGACACTAGTTGCACTGTCAAGACAATCGAGACTGCCGTTTTCATTGACCAAGCTTTAGATAACAAATTCAATGGTTTGAGTGGGGGTTTGGTGGAGCTGAACAAACTGGTGCTGACCATCATGAATCAGGTGCAGTACTTGTTCAGCTTCAGCAGCATCAAGGTGCCCATCAAGATCAAGTTGGTGCTGGTGGAGCACTTGAAGGACGCTGACCGACTCAATGGGCCAGCACCGAACCCAGAAAAGGGCGACATAGACGCCTATTTGGGTAACTTTTGCAATTGGCAACACGCGAGATTGGAACGAGAGAAACGCCTTTGGTGGGATCACGCAATTCTGCTAAGTGGGTGAGTGTCGTCTTATTCTCTTGTAGGAACTAGCACAAGTGAGTTGTTGTTGTTGTTCTGAATATCACAATTGACCGAATATTTGTCCTATCCACAGACTTGATCTCTACAAAACAACTCCAAGTAAAAATCACACTGGAGTCTTGGGCTTGGCCTGGGTGGGAGGAATGTGCAAGGGCAACTACAGTTGCACCATCAATGAGGCCTCCAATCTGGAGTCGGCCTTCGTGATCGCCCACGAGCTTGGCCACAGTTTGGGCATCATGCACGACGGCCAGAGGAACACCTGCGACCCCAATGGCTTCATCATGTCCGAGCGGACCGGCGCCGGCAAGATCCACTGGTCAAAGTGTTCGACACAATTACCTGAACCGAATCCATCAGCAAGCGCCAACTGACCTGCCTGGATGTGGAGCAAAGCCCGACGAGCGACCCTCTGTACGACCTGTCCAAGTTGAGGGCACCCGGCCAGGTGTATTCAATCAACGACCAGTGCAAGCTGGCCTTCGGCAGGAACTACACCTCCTTCGTGACCAAGAACCCGCCCTTCAACGCGGTTTGCCGAGAGCTCTGGTGCGTGGCCGCACCTGGGCCAAGGCGGCCCATCCGGCGCTCGAGGGTAGCCTCTGCGGCGACTCGAGTCGGGTTTGCGTGGAGGGCAAATGCATAAACAGCAGCAGCCGTGAATGATGATCACTAGTGACTCTGGTGGTGGTGATGATGGTGGCTCAATTGATCGCCAGCTAATTGGTGAACCATCTCCCCGTTGAGGCTCATGTTTCCATTTCCGTTTCCGGTCGAGCTACCAGCGCCAGAGTGCCGAAGAGCATCCCGTAGGCGTCGCTCGGGAGCTGGCTTGTGGTTGGATGCGACGCCGACAACTTGTTGCTGCCGGCGTCCAATTGGATTCCGTCGTTATTGTTGTTGCTGTAGAGACCTTGATTTTGTCCCACCAGCTCGCTGGTGTAATAGTGCTGATTGTTGTTGTGTTGCTGTAAAAACAGGTTGCTGCCATTGTTGGCATTGTTACTCTCACTTCCGATTGTTGCGCCATAGAGATTCATCGCTCGGTAGGCGTCTAGTGTCTGCATGCTGTACAGAGGGTGCTGATCATTGAGCTCGATTTCGTTGAGGCGGGGGTCGCAGTTTTCGGCCCGCCACCGGCGCCGCCTCCACACGAGTTGGTCTCGTAGCCGCTCGTTCCCCCGCGTCCGAGGACATTGGGTGCGGGAGAGTTTGGAAGCCGGCGTTGGTGGTGGTCGCCTGGTAGAGGCCGCCGCAGCCCAGGTTGTTCTGCGCCAAGCTGCTCAGGTAGTGCTGTCCCAACGATTGCTGGTTGCCTCGGTGGTAGACTGGCGAGTTGACGTTGAACTTCAAGGGTCCCCCAGTGGTGAAGCTGGACTGGTGGTGGCCCGAGCGACTGGTGGTGGTGCTGCTGTTTGCCCAGAGTGGCCGCGTAGTGGGCCCTCACGTGCGAGCTGTCCATCGCCTGCGCCTCCTCGTCCAGGCCGGCGTGGTGGAATCGCGACAGAGTTTGCGTGTGCCGGTTGGCGCCCGCGTAGCGACCTGGCGGGGCGCCGCCGATGGTAGACAGCGAGGAGGGAGCTCACCAGTTGCGACCTGAAAGTCGGGCCATAGTGGTGGTGTTGCTGCTCCAGGGCGTCGTCGGTGTCGTTGCCGGCGCCGCACTGGTCGCCGATGAAGCGGCCGGCCGAGCTCTGCTGTCGGAGGCCCTTCAGTGGCGACAGCAACAAGCCCGCCACGGGCAGCGAGCAGTAGGCGCCGACCTCGTTGAGCACCTGGTTGTGGTGCTCGGGGAGCTGGTAGCAAGTGCCGCCCGACGACGAGTGCGAACTCTCGGCGCCCGACGAGGACGACGCCGAGGAGCTCGAGCAACAGAGCAGCGAGCTCAAGAGGTTGTCCCTGGAGCTTCCGGCGTTGGCGCCACCTCGCGGCTTCATCCTGATGAGACTCCTCAGGCCCAAGACCAGCGTCGCGCTCGCCATGCACACGGAGGCGATCACGAAGATCACCGTGAGGGACCAGACGCCCAGCGTGTATCTCTGGCCGAACGGGTTCATGGAGGCACGCTGGCCGTTGCTGTAGCCGATGACGTCGAGCTCGTCGCCGCTCGTTTGAGGTCCTCTCATGTTGTTGTTGTTATTTGAAAACTGGTTTTCCCGTTGAGACTCCACGTCCGACGCGACAATTCCGTGGACGTTGATGGAGATCGTGGAGGAGGAGAAGTTGCTCGTCTCGAACTCGTACTCGCCCGTCGTGGATCCCGACTCGGAGTTGGCCTCCACGACGAGTTTGTAGTTGGAGTTCGGCAGCAGATTCCGGAGGATGAATTCGCCTGAGTCCTGCCGCTTGTTGACCAGTCGCTGCGGATTGTCCACGCTCTTGTAGCCGCTGAACAGCCTGCCCTGGATCTGGCTGAACAAGCTGCTCGACGACGACGACAAGGAGGACTCCTGAGGACTGGCGAAGGGTTGCTGCTGCTGCTGCTGTTCGCCTGAGGAGGGGCCGAGTCGCGAACACCGAGGGACCCGCAATGGTGGTGGTCTGTATGGTTGGGTAGACTTGGTGCTCGAGGATCGTCCACTTGGGCTGGTGGAGGACTTGTACTTGATCACGAAGGAGCCAATCAGGCAGCCGGCGTTCTGCCAGGCGTCCAGCCGGAGGAGCACGAAGGTGGAGTTCACCTGGAGGAAGTCGTGCGAGTTCGAGGGCGCAATTGGCGCCGCGCCCATCGTGTTGAAGCGTATGGACTCGCGGGTTCGCTCTGGCCCAGCGAGTTGGTGGCCGTCATGTAGGGCCAGGTAGTAGGAGCCGCAGCGGAGGTTGCCCAGCACGTAGGGCATTTGCTGGCGCTTTTGGACGCGCTTCTGGAGCCAATTATCGCCGCCCAAGGTTACGTCACCGCTACCTGTGGAGGAGGAAGAGGAGGAGGAGGAAGCGATTCGCTGGTGGCCTGAGCCTGAGCTTGTTGCTGGCTGGGGTGTCGCTCGTCGAGCTTGTAGTTGACTGTGTAGTAGGATTGCGGGTCGTCGTCCTCGTCGAGGAAGTTGGGGTCAAAGTTGCTCAGGTCGGTGGGGTCGATGATGGTGATGGGGTTGGGCGTTGAGCTAAACGCTCGAGTTGGCGCCCCTCGAGAACTCGCGGCCCACGCGAATCAGGTGGGCCGAGTTGTAGTCCACCGAGGACGAGGCGCAGGATGGGCGACATGGGCGGGGCCGCGTCCAGGGTGGACACGATGATCTGGTCGCTGCGAGGACCGGCGCTGATCTTGTTGTAGGCCTGCACTATCACCGAGTAGCTGGTCTTGCGGCGCAGGTTGGTCAGGTAGCTCGTGTAAACCTGCGCCGGTTGCTGCTGGGAGCTCGTGTTCAGGTTGTCCTGCTCGCGGAGCTCAAAGTCAAGAGGCCAGAGGAGCGGCCCGCGTCTGCTGCTTGCCTGTGGGCGACGAGGGGCCCGACATGTCGAGCTGGACGTTCTTGTACTGGTACCTGCTCGCCCTCGCCGGCGAAGGTGTCGAACACCTTGGAGTTGCGGCGATTCGGGCGTCGGCGGGCGCCATCAGCTGGGCCCGCCGAGGGCAAGTTGGCGCGATAGCCGATGTAGTAGCCGCGGATTTGGCCGTTCTGGAGGTTGCGCGCCGGCGCCCTCCACCTGACCTTCAGCGAGTGGGCGCCAGTGGCCTCCACGCCCACGTCGAGTGGCGGCCCCCCGAGCGCCTCCTCGTCCGTGAGGAAGGCGACCGCCTTGCTGGGTTCGCTCTGGCCCAGCTCGTTGATGGCTCTCACGCGAACCACGTACCTGGTGTAGGGCTTCAGGCAGCACAAGTCCAGGCTGACGATCAGCTGGGGCGACGACATGTTCACCAGGGCGTCGGCGTCGTTCGCCATGGGCGCGTCAACAAGTGTCTGCTGCCAGCCATTCAGGTTGGTGGCCTGGTCGCGGCTAACGTTGAGTGTTGCCAGCGACTCGATGGAGGAGTCGTCCTCAAGTGTCGAGCCAACGGCCAGGATCGGCCTGTAATAGAGGGCGTACTTCCTGATGGCGCTGTTGCCCGAGTAGGGCGGCCTGAAGGCCACGGTGGCCTGGCGCGACGTCGCCCTGATGGGACGCAAACACGACGGGAGGCCTCGGGCGGCTCCTGGACGACCAGCTGGATCCTCGTCTCCTCGGTGCCGTACTCGTTGCTGGCCATGCAGGTGTAGGTGCCCGAGTCGTTGCGAGTGGTGTCGTTGATGGACAGGATGGACTCGAACACTTGGCTGCTTATCGGGTTCTCGCTGACAATTCGGTTCCTCGGGTCCTCATCAGGTCCACCACCTCGTTCGCGCCCTTGAGCCAGCCGATGATCATGGGCTGGTCGCCGTGGGCCTGGCACCTGAGCTCGGCCCTCCCATTGGCCTGCGCCAACTGGGTCACCCCCGACGACCTCGACTGACCTTGAGGGGGGCGGCTTGAAGTGCGGCGGCACGTTGACCTTCACTCGTATGACCTTCGAGAGGCCCAAGCCAACGCCGTTGCTCACCTCGCACAGGTAGGCGCCCGAGTCCTGCTCCTCCACTTGGTCCACAATGAGCGAGCCGTTCGCGTAGAGCCTCTTGCCTGTGCTGGCTGGGAATCAGCTCGACGAAGTCCTCGATCTTGAAGGTCTCGGGTGTCGGCGTGGACGCGCCGGTGTCGTCGCCGTCGTTTGGCGCATCGAGGCGGAGCGTTACTACCAGCGGCCAGTCTCGCTTGTTGGCGCTTCCATTTCACCACCGGACTTGGGTGTCCGTGCGCCCTGACAGTCGAGTTGCATTCGCGTGGCCAGCAGGATGCTCTGCTCACCGGGGGGCTCGAATCTGGACCAGTTTTGGCGCCAAATTCACCACCAGCCGGGTCAACCTGGTCACCTGGCCGGCCTCGTTCTGGGCCACACACAGGTAGTCGCCCGAGTCGGAGTGGCTGATCTGCTTGAAGGTCAGCTGGCAACTGTCGTCGAGGTTCAGCACCGAGATGGAGTCCAGGGTGTCGCTCGAGTGTTTCAAGTTTTGCATCAACTCGAAGCCAAACAGGCGCGACTCTTCCAACTTGGGCGAACTTACTCCGGCTGGTCACCCTCTTGAGCCAGCGCAACTCGACCGGGGTGGTCGCCCTGGACGATGGAGCAGACCAACTTGGTCCTCATGCCCTCGTTGGTTTGCACGAACTCGGCAGAGTCTGGGTGTCAATGAGGGGCGCGACGCGAACAATCGTTTGCAACTTGGCCAATCAGGTCCTCGCCGTTGTAGCTGTTGGCGCCGAGCGAGTCCTTGCTGAGGTCGCCGAAGCTGGTGATGGTGGAGGTGGTGTTCAGTGTGGCTCGGCAGGTGTAAAGTCCCCCGTCCAGCTCCCTGTCGACGTTCGTCAGCTCCAACTGGCCGCCAACACCCAGCTTGATGGGCTCGATGCGCTGCCTGTGATTCACAGGCAGTCGCTTGTCCTGGTGGAACCACTCCACCTTGCTCAGGGGGAAGCCCACGATGGGACACTGCAAAGAGGTGCTCCTGCCGGCGATCAAGGTGAAGTTGGTGTTGCCACTGCCTGGCGATGCCGACGCGGACGCGGACGCCGACGCCGACGAGGGTGACACTTGATATGGACGCAATTGAATTCCATTTCCAGTTGCTGGGTTTATCACATTAATTTGGCCAGAATACTGACTTGAGCCAATGGAGCTGACGGCGAGGCATTTGTATATTCCAGTTTCGCTAATGTCGGCCTGGCTGACATTAAGTTGGCTCAGAACTGTGCTGGCTGTCGCCGAGCCGGCCGAGCTTTGTTTCAAGACATTCACCTGGAATCTGTCGTCCGCATTGATAAAGTTCAGCGTTGAGCTAATGAAGTCAAAGGTGCTATTATTCGTGAGGTTGAGGCTGTAAATGTCTGCACTTTCGTCGGGGTCAACGCTCGTTGGCGTGGCTATCAGTTGGTCGTCCAAGAACCACAATATCCTCGGGATTGGAAATCCCGCGGCGCCACACTGGAGGGCCAGGGGTGAGTTTTTGGAGATAATTTGGTTGGCTTGGAACTTCAATATGATGCTCGGCCTACTGAAGGCCACATCCAGCTGGACCGACGAGCTGGCCGAGCGAAAATAATCCCTCTCGGCCGCACCCTCGACGGCCGCCGTGGGCTGGTGCTTCGGCGCGTCGTGTTGCTGACCTGGCGATAGTTTTTCAATCAGTCTGCCCCAATCGTTGGTGCCTAAGGTGGTGGTGGCGGCGGTCAAACTAGAGTACACTTGACACTGATAAACCCCGCGGTCCTTGAGTTTGAAATTCTCGATTAATATCACAGTCGGTTGGACGAGCTTCAGGTTGTTGTTGTTGTTCGTCTCGAATATCAGGGGGTTCAGCCACGTGTTGTTGGCGCTGTCGTCGTCGTTAACGCCCAGAGGCGACGACGACGAGTAGGTTGTTATCGCTACGGGCTGAGTGTCCTTGAACCAGGCGACCGTATCGAATGGCTGGCCGAAGATCGAACAGTTCAGCTGAACCGCAGAGCCGAATTGCGTGATGACGAGGGGCGATAGTTGATAATTCATGCTAATTGGAGGCGGTTTAAAAACAATGTTGTTGTTGTATGATTCTCTCACTTGTTGTTGTGGTTGTTGCTGCTGAGTCGAGACGTTAATTTGTGCACTTAATTGCGATGATGTAACGACTAATCTAATGGTTGAGCTAATTGTTCTCGACTCGCCAGCTCCAGTGTTGGTGGCCTCGCAGGTGTAAACTCCGTTGTGGATCAGCTGGATTTGGCTGAACAGTAAGCAGGAATCAATTTGTCTAACTGCCGGCGCTTGGCTATTATCACTTCTGTTGGGCTCGAACGCTGGGGGCGACTGGTCACTCGCTTGCGACATCTTGAAGGTCCACCTGAAAGAGGCCAGCGGGATCGATTGGAAGTGAGCACAAAGTAAAAAGTTTTCCGCGTTTTCCTGGCTCCACACGAGCGAGCTCGTCGGGCTGACGGCCCTGAGTTCGCTCCGCTGGTTGCCCGTGGAGGTTAGCGTGGAGTCGTCCACCATGAGTTGGCCGGCCACTTTGCTGGTCAGCTGGGCGCCGGTGAGTTTGTGTTTGGCCTTGCACTTGTAGTTGGCGGCGTCGGATTTGGTCACATTCCTGATGATGAGCTCGCCGCTCGACTGGATGAAATACTTTTGATTGGCCTGGTGCTGGTGTTGCTGCTGCTGGCCGGCGGGTTTCCTCTTCGACCTGGCGGCGGCGGGCGCAAACACGTTGTCCGCCTCGCCTCTGGTCGCGGTTTGAGCTGTCTGGTGCTGGCCAATTAGCAGTTTGTCATTCTTGAACCAGGCGTACGAGTGCAGGTGCCTCGAGAGGGACGAGCTGGGCGCCTGGCACTTGATTACAACCAGATTACCCGCCAGCGCGAACTCGTCGAACACCTCCATGCTCATGCTGTGGGCGCCACCCTCCGAGTCAAGCACTATATCGGCGGCCGTAATCGATGCGTGGTGAGAGGCGGCAGAGTGAGTTTGTTGTTAGCGGCGCTCCGAGTGCTTCAATAGGTAATTTAGATGATTAAGTTTGCCTGCGAATCAAATTGGACCGGCGAACAGGAACAAGGGAACTGAGCAAGATTACGCAACTCCCCTCCTGAGTGAATCAATCTTAAAACTTTGCCCAGCAACAACAAAGGCGGACCAAGACGACATCAGCCTGCCCATTTTCCGCCCCAACGACCCCTCAGCTGCAGGTTGTTGTTGCTGTTGCTGCTGCTGATGTTGCTTTTGTCTCGGAATTTGCCGCCTGGCGAGGCTGCAGTTGCGCGCCGAGACGCCCGCCCACGTGAAGCCATTAGATTTTAAAGACTCTCGAAGGCGGCGAATTCTAATTGTCGTCGCGGAGATTCAATATTCGAAAGTGTTCAAGTCCCAGCAACAGCGGCGACGACGACAACCAAATTACAAATTGGCACTTCGCAGTGAGGTGAGCTGAAGCATGAAAGGACAAACGCTCGGGCGCATTAACACGCCGCCCGAGAGTGCGGTTTCTGGGCTGCTGCTCGGCGCGCCGGAAGTGGCGGCCAGCCCGCCAAACGAGACAACCCTTAGGGTTAAATCTGATCTCATTTCATGGGGGCGCAGCTCTGCTGATTGTGTTCGCGATCATCAGCATAAGACTCTCGCGCGCTCCTCTGCTCACAACAACTACGAGCAGAGATTGCGAAAGTTTGTTGTTGTTGCCTCTGGTGGAAGAAACAACGCAAATGAAAATCAATGAGAAACTAGCATTTGATGAGCAGCGGCGGCGGCGGCGCCCAGAAAAAGCCCGACGCGTGAAACCCAACCAAGTGAGCAACAAACACGTTCGAGTCGGAGCTGAAGCTGGAGTTGAAGTTCAAGTCGCTGTTGTGATGTTCATTGACTTTGCCCCTCCGCTGGCGCCTCTTACGTAACTCGTAGGTTTGTAATGCATTCATTCAATGCAATTCAAGCGGAATTCAATTAAATGCGAATGCCTCTTCTCTCCGCCGGGCCGCCTAGCGACGCGCGAGGCACCTAGAGGCACTCGCGCATTCTGTGCACTCGCAAATGAATTCCTACGGCGGCGGCAGAACCAGCAGCAGCAGCTCAAATCACAAAGTCTATTCTCTTCCTCCGCCTCCTCATCTGGTGGCCGTGCAAATTTGCACGCGATTTGCCGGCTCGCCAGTGAAAAACTTGATTGGGATTCGCGCCGGCCGCTGTTGCTGGCGTCTCTCTCATTGAATCTCCACGGAAGATAATTTAGTCCCCCAGTCTTGTCATTGTCCGTCCTGCCACAGCCGCCGCCGCCGCAGCGAGCTGGCCGCGCGCGGAGCTTCGCCAAGACCGACTTGATAGGTGACTTATTGGTTCCGGCGCCGCGCGGGCCCCAGAAGCGCTTGACATCCTATCATTCTTGTTCCGGTTGTCTGTCGCTCGTCTCGGTCGTTGGTCTTGGCGGAGCTGTCGCCTTCGGTAGCGCTGTTGCGTAACATCTGCACGTCGCTGACCAGCGGCGCGCTAATTTATGAGCGCCAGCCTCCTCCGAGGCGGCCGCTATCTCTGGGTCTTAGCTGTCCGCGCGCGCCGACGGAGTTTGCATATATATATGAGATAGAGAGACTGATGGCGACTCCGGGGCGCTGATATCTCGCCAATATCGCCACTGTGGTGGCCGCGCGAGCGAGATGAACAAATTCGGCCCTAAGCCCCAAGTCGCCGCGGCGACGGCGACCGATGGCTGCTGGCCGCAACCGAAACCAGAGCTGCCGCCGCCTGGGCCTCTTGACTTCAGCCTCTTGTCGGCTGCGGCCGGTGGGCTCGTGCGGAGGAATTCGCGCGAGCCCAAAGTTGATTTGTTGTGCTTTGAATGGCGAGCGCGCGCGCGCCTAGCGATTTTGTGCGCTAGACGCGCACGCCAAAGCCAGACTCGCATGCGAACTTGTGGAGATTATTTTGATTATGATTATTGTCGCCTACTTAGAGGAGTTCAGTTATTACAACTAGACTTTAATATGTCGCCTCCGTCGTCGTGGTCGCGGGCGCCGCGCGGACGACATAAAAGATTTCTCCCGCCCCGACTCTTCGGGAAAACCCTGCCCTTCGGTCCACTATCATTGACTGGCGCGGGCTGGGCGTGTCCGGCCGCACAGGAGCTGAGGGCGCATTCCTCTGGCTGGAACTCTGCCCAGCACGACGAGCGTCGACGCGCGCGCCCCTCGCAGGAAGATTAATATAAATTCGGCGCACGACAAGTGGTTGTGGTGCCGGCAGAGCCTCGGCGGCCGAGTCCACAATTGCGGCCGCGATATCGTGAAATGAGTTAGTGGCGGCCGCGGCGAGGAGGACGACGACGGGGACGACATTGCGTAACATTACAAGTTGCCGCGTAACTCGGACGCGTTAATGAGTGCTGTAGTCGGCGCGTCGTTTGGCTTATGTAATAAATCTACACTTTCATTGGCGGGCGCGGGGCCCTCCAGCTGAACTGGACTCGCCTCGGCCAGCGCCCCTCACCCCCTCGTACGTGAGATGCCAATTTCCTGTGGGCCCCAGTCGGCGCAGAGCTGGACATCTGCAGCTCGGATTCGCGCTCATGAAATCAATGCAAAAGCAGCATTCAAATTCCCCCACAGTTGGCCTGTGTGTCAACGACTTCCGGCGCCGCAACTCCCGAAGGCCAATTGGATTGACTGGCTGTGTTTGCTTTGCGCGCGATTAGACTTGAATGGGCGCCGAGAAGATAACGACGACGACGACGACGTTAAAGACGACGACATGGAGACGAAGACATCCGGTTCCCTCGGCGCTGCGGAATCTTCTGGAGGCCACAAATTCGTCATGAGTCGGCCAGTGAAACAATGGCGCGCAAATCGAGGCGATCATCATAACTGTCGCCTCAATTGCATTCGGCGAGGCAAGAAAATAAGCAGCAGCGGCGGCGGCGGCGGCAGGAAGGAGGAGAGGCAAAGTGAATTTGAGAAGAGGAAACAAGTGGCTTCTGTTGCGCAATCCGGCCGCCCGAACGGCGCAACCGGAAATCCAATCTCCTCTCCTCACTGCGCAGTGGGCGCGGCAATATTGTTGCCACTGCCGCCGCTGACTAAATTTGAGCTGCCGCCGCCGCCGACCAATACAACCAATTGGCCACTTTGATACTTTTGAGGCGAGTTAAGTTCGCGAGCGAGGAGAAGAGCAACAAAAACAGGCGAGTTTCTTGAGAAAAGTCGGCCAGCTCCCAGCTCAAGCTGACGGCAATAAGTCGCAATTGCCCAATATAATGGCCCACACGCAAGTGGCTTGCCAAGTTACGTCATAGGAGTGTGTGCGTTTGCGTGGGCTGGGGGAAGGGGGAAGGGAAAGGGAAAATCTGTTCCTCTTCCAAGTCAATGATACAAATCATCATCATCATCATCATAATAGAGTCGCTACTTGTGCTTGGATTTTGCTTTGCTCTTATGCGGGCAGGTGAGTTGAAGGAGACACGCCCCTCTGGGTTTTAAGGGGGCGTGTCCCATGGCTACAGATCCCCAAAAGGCACCCTCACCTGAGCCTCTGATCCATCCAACTTATTCAAATTGCACCAACTCAAAAGGACAAAATCCTTTTCTATCTTTTTCTTAACTCCCCTCCCTCTCGCTATCTTGACGATTTTGCATGCGCAACTTCCGGCGCTTTTTAAACGCCTCAAAAAGCCAGCCAGGTCATCACTGCCGCTGCCGCCGCCGCCACCATCACCATCGCGAAGCCATTTAACTGCCGGCGCCGGCGCCACTGCCTCCTCTCAATTGTTGGGCCGGCGCTCCCTTTGAGTGGAAGGAACAATCGTTTTGGCCTCTTTATCGCAGCGAACTGTAGCTGGCTGGAGCCGGAAGCGACGCGGGCCTCTTGATAGCGGCAATTGATCTTAATTTAAAGTTTGTTGTGCCTTTTGGAGGCGGCCAGACTCCCGAGTCCGCTCAATCTCTCATCGCACAGCGAGAGGCGGCAGCGGCCACGGCGGCTCTCCTCAGTGGGCGACTTGAAGAAGTCGAAGTTGAAGAGGCTCGAGTTGGTGGGTTTAAGTTTAAGTTTAAGCTGAGAGGGAGGAGAACTTGGAGAGTCTCGTTTTTCCAACGGGGAGTTTAGTTAGTTTTCTGTAAAGGGGGAGAGTTGTAGTAGTTTCTCGATTTGTTGTTGTCGTCGTCGTCGAAGTTGCTGTTGCGGCGCCAGAACAACCACTTGAGAGATAAGGAGCATAAGGAGGCTCCATTTCTGCGCTCATTGTTGTGGCCGACTCTTGATCTAGTTTAAGGCCACTTGAGTCTCTCAGCGGCGGCGGCTTATTGTGTTTGTTGTTCGCCCCTCAGAATGTTTCCCCCTCCCGCAGGAAGGAAAAAAGC
The DNA here is from genome assembly GCF_043159265.1 of Tasmannia lanceolata. Lineage (NCBI taxonomy): Eukaryota > Viridiplantae > Streptophyta > Magnoliopsida > Canellales > Winteraceae > Tasmannia > Tasmannia lanceolata. The sequence continues at coordinate 9,908 of NW_027518828.1, read as the reverse complement.
CCGCGAGAAAAACCTTAAAACCCAGCCAGTTTAAAGCCGCCAGAGTCGCGAGCGTAGAGGAGCTGCCGCTAACGAGCTATGCGAATGGGCGCTCGAGATAAGGAGCTCAAGGCGCTGAGGCCGCCAAGATAGTTACAATTGCGCCGCTGAATTTCAACTAATGGATTCGCACGCGACCGCCAAATGGATGATCTTCGGGCGGCGCTGACGACAGCAACAACATGGCGCCGCTCCACCGGATACCTTGAGGGATTTCGCCGCGGCTCAAGTGTCTTACCTCGTCGTCCCATCGGAGCTGAGGAGGCCGCTCCCCCCTGTGCCCTCTAAAACCGTCATCTTCGGCGGGCACATCGCCACTTCCGGCGAAAACGCGCGCGCACGTCAATTATACAACAGCAGCCGACTGTTGTCTCAGTTTCCGCCTCTGCACACTCTGAGCCGGGAGCTCTAACGACAACAGACTTGATGAATGAACTCCATCTCCAATTGTCGTCTTTGAAGTAGTCGGCGTCGTCGTCAAATGAATTTCGCCAGTCGCAGCCAGCAAAGTCGATGAGACGGAGACAAGAGAGTTAAACAAACGGAGGAGCAACACACAAAAAGTTACATTAACATTAACAGCGCCCGAGAGCAAACAGCCCAATCGGCTGCTCGCCCGGCCCAGACGAGAGCGCCAACGAGCAACTTCCGCTTGGATAAACAACACAATGAATGCCAAGCTCGGGGACTTTCTCCTCGGGTTCAGCGACAAGCTACAGGAGGCTCATGTTGTTTGTAGTTGGAGTGTCAATGACACGACTCTCGGCGAGCTCGCCAGCTAGCTAGCTGGCTAGACGCCCGTTTGTTTGCCCAGATTTCAAATAATTTACAAAATCGACCCTCGCCGTCAACTTCCGGCCGCTACTTACCTGCCCTTATGCGCACCGGCCGGCTGCACAGCGAGCCGAACTGGTTCTCCAGGCAGCACTTGTAGGCGTTGCTGTGCACCTCCGGCTGGTGCTCGGCGGGCCCGAAGGGGCGCAGCACCAGCGAGCCGTCGTGCCTGACGTAGCGAAGGCTGTGCTGCTGCTGCTGCTGGCTGGGGCCGCCGGCCCACTGCCGCTGGCCCGGCGCCTCCGGGACGGCCGGCTCGGCGGCCAGCTCCTGCCCTTGACTTGCCCTTGAGAGGAGCAGCGCGCCCGCGCTGGCCGGCGGGCCCAGCGGCCGCCAGCTCAGGCTCACGGGGTCGCCCGCCGAAGTGGGCGTGGACGACCTGCAGGGGATCACAGCGCCCGTCGAGTTCGAGTACTCGAGGAAACTGGGCGGCTCGAGCGCGAACCTGGGCGCCAGGCCGGCGCCCTGCGGGTAGTGCGCGTGTTTGCCTGCGCTCGTCGGGTTTCGTGGGGGCGGGAGAATTGATTTCTGCGGTTAGCTTGGGGCGGGTCAAAGCTCTCTGGAGGCCGAGGCGCCGCTTGGCGCGCTAAGCTGAGGCTTTAGAGATGTGAGATATGATCTGGCGGCTCGATAATTACGCAACCGGAAGAGGCAGGCCAGCGCGATTATTGTGCTTCGATTTCGTGCGATTAGTTGGCCGGCCGACTCAGCCACCGACAACGACAACGACAAGCAGCGACGTATGTTTGGGGCCCAGCGAGTAGCTTAATGTTGTTCCACTTGCTCGCGCTGGCGACACTTCGCTGGCCGCCATTAATCATGAGCGGTTTTATCTGTGGGTCAAGACTTGGTCGCGAGCAAGACGATCATCATGATCATCATCATCAGGAACACGACGCTCTCGCGAGGCCACAATGACGCAACCCACTTGATGGCCGCGCTTCCGGCTCGCCCTAGACAAGCCCCTGCTTCCGGCGGGCGGGCGATTTAATGATTTTATAAGCAACTAACCTTCTTTCAATTATCGCCGAGAGGAGCCTCTCGGCGCCGCGAACTCGCGCCTGCCGAGCTAACAACCGCGAGAACAACAGCAACAACGGCGACAACGACCACGACGACCACGGCGACAACACTAAAGACTAATGTCCAGTTGCGTCTCGTTAAGAGTTGCGAGCTGGACAAACTCAATCATTGTTTATGGGCCTCAGCTTAGCGGCCGGAAATGGACAATAGCGAGTCTCCTCCTTGGAAAATTTACTATTTCCTGCTTCCGTGCGCGACGAAGCTGGTGTACGATTTCGGCGCCGCTCGGTAAGACTCAAAACGACGGACGAACCCAAAACCAACCAACGACTAACGAGACAAGAATGAGATGATGAGATTATGACAAAGGCGCGCGCCCGAGACAGAGGGGAGCCAACTTTTAATGGTTATTTGGCTTCCATCGATCGCTCCGGCGGGCCCATAAAGAGCCAAATGGGCCCGAGGATTGCCCTTAACTTGGAAATAAATCTCCACGAATCACTTGGACTCGCCTCTGTGTGTGTGGTCGGTTGTTTTTTCTATCTCAATTATGGATTCATTAACTCACATGTTAGGCCATTAAAATTGTCGCCTTCAGATCTAATTGCGTCGCTCGGTTCTGGCGCAGTGCGGCTTAACCTGCAGTTGAGCGCGCCGCCCCGCGCCGCCTAGTCCTGCAGGGCGCGGCAAATCCAATCGAACGATCAAGTGGCGAGGAAGTGGCCTAAGTGGCCCGCGAACTCGCTCGCTCAGGTGGCGATAAATCAGCCGGAACACGGACAAGCCGCCGCCGCCGCCGCCTGCTGGCCGCTAAGACGGCTGAGATGCTGGCTCCTCGTCGTTGGCAGCGCTCGGCAGTCTCGGATGAAACGAAACAAATTGGGCCATTTATTTATTGGACGTGGAGTAAATCAGAAGCCAGGTGAGACTCGCAAGCTGGCTTCCGCTTCTTTTCTGCAACTCAAGGTATCGAGCACTTTTTAAAGCTGCAATCAGATTGGCGGCGCCCAGCAGAGACTTTTGTCGTATCTCTTACATAACAACAGCAGCAGCAACAACATCAACAACAACAACCAGAGGCACATCAATCGAGGCCAATAAATCAAATGGAGCGAAAGTGACTCGCGCGCTCCTTTCCCCCTCCGCGCGCCGCCCCCCCCCCAGCAGATTGTTTAAAGTCACGCCCACCGGCGACTGGCGCCTTTTGTCGCCTCGTTCGGAAGCCAAACGGCGGCCATCTTTTGTTGCTGCGGTTGATTCATTGACGGGGGAGGGGGAGGCTCAATTGATATCGCAGATATCATCGCGGGCTTGAGCGCGAACACAAACGCGATCGCAACCGCGAGAGTCTTATAGATCCAAATGGGATTGAGGAGATGAGGAGGCGTCGAGCTCCATTGATTTTGCACAATGAGCAGCCAGCCGGATGATCAGTCAAGAGTCTCAGCTTGAGACTTGAGCTTCCTGCAGTCGGCGGCCGCTCGCTGCAGGACTGGGCCAGAGGGTATCACTTATTATCGGCATAATGGAAGTGACAATCGCAGTGACTCGTTAGCCTGCCTGGCCGCTCGCAAATCACAATGGCCATTTGGGGGAGCCAACCCCGGCGCTTTCGACAAGTTTTTCCAATTGTTTCGCAGTGAAAAGTGCAAAATTTTAGGCTTATTTTTCATTTTGATATTCTCGTTGTCCTCGCTGATATTTCGCCCGACAAACGACCTCTCAGCTGCCGGACACATTCGAAATTGGAAAGTTTTTCCCCGCCGCCAGGGGGAGAGGAAGGCCTTCTTCCCCCCGCGCAATTATTCGCGCCCGCGGTCGCTATGCGCCGATCTAAATAATTGGCGTCATTTGTCATTTGTCAGTTGTTGTCGGTTGACATTCGGCGTGGCGGCTGCGGAGGGTCGCTTAGCGCGAGTGCAGATCTTCCCTCGATTATAAATTAAACTCAATTGTCAGTGGAGCTCTCAGGTGAGTGCATGTGTTTAGTCAAATTAGCTGGACGCTCTCATTTGGCGGCGATGAAGATAATTTTTCGCCCATTTGCGAGCCGCACAAAAGTTACAACAACAACGACGACGCCAGCTGATTAACTGGCTCGCGTTGCGTAACTGCGATTTAACTGGCGCCGCGCGGAATGGCACGGCGCCCCCCTCGGCCGGAAGTGGCCGGGCGCGGGCGTTTGTTTGCTCGAGACTCTGGCGTTGAATTTGCATAATTAGTGCGCTAGATGCGCCCACCTAGCGCCTGTTTGTGTGCACTGCGCGTCTCGCTCGCTCGGTCGCTGAGTTGGTGTGTGTGACTTACGATGTTTGCCTTGGCCCTCCTCTCGGGCTGGCTGGCTCGCTCGCGAGTCGGCTGTTGTCCTGCTTAATTCAGCCAGCCAAGCGGACGACAAGCTCCTTGTCACAGGTTGCGTCATCGCGGCGCCACGCCCACTCGCTTGCCACGAGCAATCAAGTCGCCGGCAAGACATGCGAGCCGCCGGAGCGTCAAGCTGCTTGTGGTCGGCGCGGCGCGGCCGTCAACTGGGCGCGACTAGTTAGTGCAAACAAGGAGCCAGGTCGTGTGCCACTTATTAGCAAGCTTTTTGCATGCCAACTGCACACTGTGCGCGCTAGGCGCCGTTCGGGGCGGCTCAAGTGGTTAACTCGAGTGGCGGCGGCGGCGGCCGCGGCAATTCATTCGAGTTGGCAGTTTGCATTCGTTTAAGCGACTTTTGCCCCCAGGCTATGGCAATTACCAACTTCCGGTGCGCGGGGCTCGGCCCGCCGGCAGTCGTTTTGCTTGATGCAAATTGTCTCCCCCCGCAACTTGGCCGTTCGGTGGCGCCGCCGCCGCCGTTGCCATCGCCGGCGTGGCCGCTGTTGCCCTAATAGTTTCAATAAAACTTAGCCGCGCGCAGATAACAATACTGAGGCCTGGCGCCAAAACGGCAATCAAAATCTGGCCCCCAATTGACTGGCGCTCGCCAAACAAGCCGCTGGCGCAATAATCGCCCAGCTCACTTCCGGCGCGCCAAGCTAATGACGGGCGGCCGAGGCAAACAGTCGGCCGGCAGAAGTCAAGAGTCTCGATCGTCGGCGGTGGTCGTTATTTGTCCATCACTCGGTCGTTTGATGTGAAAATCACTCGCGAGTGTCCGCCTCATGAGCGATGGGCCGGCGCCGCGGATCCGCCGGAGTCCATGAATCTCGGCTAGGTGCGCGCCGGCCGGGGGAGGCAGCGGTTTTCCATTGCCGCCCCCCGGCCCTCAAGCCCCTCGGCCGCCTCCCGATGAAATTACCGCCATCAGCGACAGCCAATCGATCTCACTTCCGGCCGAGACTGTGGCCCCTCATATCGATCATTCATCATCCTGCTGGTGCTCGCAAGCGCGCTGAGCCACTTCGGGAGGCCGCCGCCCACATTTGCGCGGAGGCCGCGCACTTCCGGCCGCAGCTCGTCGATAATTTTAAGAGGCCGAACAACATGAAAAATCATCCAATTGGCTCCGCCGGCGCCGACTGGCTGGCAGGCTGGCTGGTGTTATTATTACCAAGGTTCTCGTCGCCGCATTTGACTGCGGCCCGGCGTAGTCGTCATGTGATGTCGCGGGAGAAAAGTTGAAAGTTCATCTGCGCCGGCGAGATGCTTAATGCAGGCGACAAACTCGCCATGCTGGGCCCCAGTTTCATCACATCCGCGAGCAAGATGATCGATGACGGCGCACACGACGAGTGAGCCCAAAACAACACAACACAATATCGTCAGCGTAATCGCAATTGCCAGTCGGCGAGCCATTTTTGTTGCGCCGCGTGTATGTCGCGCGAGGCGCCGAACAGGTTGCTCCCGCGACGGCCGCCGCTGCAGCCGGAAGTGGGCTCATGATGTCAGCGCGCGCTGAGTGGTGAACCCTCACGGCCAGGTGAACTCGTGCGTCTAGTGTTTTTGCCGCTCGAGTTGCTCACTTTAGTGTTGTAGCATGCAAATGACGTCGGCTGTTCACTCGATCACCTGGATGTCCGCCGCCACCGCCGAGGAGGAGGACGACGACGAGGACAACAGACAGGCGCCTCGCCTCACCTGGCCGCCGCCACCGCCGAGAAATCCATCGGAACTTTGATGATGTAACATCCGCCTCGAGTTGCTGGGCCCGCCGGTGCGGCCGAATTGTTTAGAGGCGCCGCCGAGTTTCGTTCTCCTGAGCGAGCGACTCTGAGGCGCGCGCAAAACAAAGAAACACTTGTCGCCGTCGTTTAGTCAGTAGTTCAAATGTCGTCGTTATAACTTGACGCCGCCGCCGACACGAGCTCAGCGCCAACTTATAGGCGGCTTGCCTCCAGACACTCGCGCTGCCTGTGACAATACTTAACAACCGGAAGCCGAGACGTGAGAATACAAATGCGCAGGCATCAAGTGCAAATGGTCGGCTTAGGAGCTGAGCGGCTGCCCTCGTCGACACCACAAGTCGCAGCCCAAATGAGCGGCCCTCGACGTCGTGTGACGCTCATTTGAGGCGAGAGTCCCGCGCGGCCGGAAAGAAACAATTTTGATCCGTATTTTAATCACGTAGTTTTGAATTGTGTCGCCGGCGCGCCGAGTCGCCTTGAGTTTGGCTCAAAGTCAAGGGGCGGCCGGGCTAACGAGGCGCCAGAAACAACGGCGCCACCGAGAACAACAACTTGTAGTTTGTAGTCGTTAAGTGAGTGGCTGGGCGCCTAGCGCCGCCAGATCGGGAATCAGCACACACGAGAGCGGGAGAGAGTTCGCGCGAACGAGCGGGCGCGCAAACTCTTCCTGCGCGCCGAGCCGCGCCGGCGACATTTTTCATCAAAGTTACCGGAAGTGGCAAGGCCAGGCCAAGCCAACGCCGAGGACGAATAAACGATAAACTGCGAGTCGGCGCAACTCTCGGCGCAAGTGTGTGCCGAGCCCTAATTGAATCACTTAGCGCGGCCATCCATTCGCGAGCGCCGCCGAGTGGCGCACCTTAATATTGGCCGGCGCCGAGTGGGCCGCGCGGAGGCAAAGTTGAGGCTGGCCGGCTCTTCAGGAGGCGTGAAACTGAGATTCTCGAGTGGGCGCGTCGCTAGGCAACTCGACTCGGCTTGTGGTCGCGAAGGCTCGGGCAGGCGGAGGCGCGCGCACACGCAGCGCCTGTTTGTCTGCCTCCCCCGGCGGCCACTCGAATGGACTCCTCAAGTCCAAGTGGCCAGCGGCGCCGCCGCCGACGACAAAGTGAGCAACCAAACGCCCACTTCCGGTTGCAGTTTACCCGCTAATGAGCGAAGGCGGCCACATAAACTAGCGCCGCTCGTCGTTAGATTCATTTATTTCCCCCTCCTAACTGTCGGCGATTATTGTCGTCGGCGGCGTCGGCGTGGTCGTCGTCATTGTTGTTGTCGTTGTTGTTGTCGTTGTCGCTGTCGTCGTCAGCGTCAGCGGCGCCGTCACCGTCAATTGGCATGGAGGGGGCGGAGGAGGACATTAGCGGACGCGCGAGAGACAATCGCGAGGGGGGCGCGCCGCCTCTGCCCGCTAACTAGCTGGCTGGCGCATCTCGCTTCAGGTGCGCCGGCGAGGGGCGCACTTCGGCGCTGATTGGCCGGCGCGCCGCTCGCGGCCGGAAACACTTGGCCACGCGCGGCGGGCGCGCGGAAAAGGTGAGAATGGGCGCGTATAGCGCGCGAATACATTATACATATTATCGTCGTTATCAGTAATGTTGTAGTCTTGTTCGCGCCTTCGTCGGCAGCGGCGGCGGCGACGGCAGCGGCGGCGCCATTCCGGCGCCAGCAGCCAGCGACAATAATGATGGTCTTGCTCTTGATCATTGTGTCGCCTCGCTCTATCTCTCGGAGGGACTGCTCATGTCGCCGCCGCCTTCGCCGTCTCGTCTCGGCGTCAGGAGACGCCGCCGCCGCCTTCGCCGACGCCAACGACGACGACGCAATCGAAGCAACGGCGAGCTTGATGCTGGCGAAATCAGCGCCCAAAGACCCAGACCCGAAGGACAATATGCAAATCCATTCCGGCGGACGAGTCATTGTTGCCGCGGCCGCCGCGCACGGCTAAGACAAGCGCCCGCCGAGCGACAACACTGCAACGCCCAGTTGGCGCCGCCGCCACTTCCGGTTCGAGTAGTTCGCCCACGAAATTAAGTGTCAACGAGTGCTGGCGCCCGCGCCAATCGCACGCCTCTGCGGCCACTCCACTCGGACCCGGCCGAGGGGGCGTGTGCGCTGGCGGAATGCAACTGGCGGCGGCTGCGGCGTCGAATCTCAGCGGCGCTCGCCCTCGTCGTCGTCGTCAATCGTCGGCCAAATTGGCTGCTTCGAGACGCCAACTTGACGCCTCCTGGAGGAGCGTATAATTTGCACTGTCACTCGGCACTTCATCCGCCACTAGCGACTAGCGACTTGCGCCTAGCGACTAGCGACGCTGCCAAGACGATTACGCGCGATGACGGAGGCTCCCGCTCGCTGCTGGCATCTGTCGCACGCAGCTCTCAGAGTTGCTAGGTACTCACCTTTTTGCTCGCCGAATTGGTGCTTCTCACTTGACGGCGACGACAACTCGGCCGACACTTGCAGGATGGCCAACAACAGGATGGTCAGAGTTTTAATTGGCGGCGGCGGCGCCATCTTTGCTTTCGTTCGGGTTTGTCTTGATGGTTGGTTAAGCTCGCGTTCGGCTGCGAGGCTCTCATGAGACATCCTCCTCGGCTTCAGCTTTGTGGTGATTATATATCTAAACTTTAACTAAGTGACTAGAAAACTTGGCAACAAAATGATCAACTCGCTCGCTCGCTGAGCCGCATGATGACGACGACGACGACGACGGTGATGATGCAACACAATGGACGCCCAGAGCCTTCTGGTTAGACCTTGCGGATTCCGTTGGTTAGCTCGGCGGCGATCGCGAAGGCGGCGGCAGCGCCAAGTGCGACTGCGCGCGCTCAGCTCTGCGGGGTGGAGATCCGCCCGCGACGGTGGCGCCGTCTACGCGCGGCGAGGCGGAACTAAGACAAAAATTTTAAAACCTTCGCCTCCCTGTGATTAATTAACAAACTTTTCGCTTTTCGCATTTAATGTGATGTGGTTTGGTTGTATATAGTGAGAATGTCTGCCGTAATTCAAACATCTTTTCCTTTTCTTAGCGTCACTTTTGTTTACATTTAACAGGTAATTTGTTTCATATCTTCCGCTTTTCTTACTAATTAGTTTCCTCGTTTGTCTGATTGGTTGATTGGCGTCCGTGTGAGTGCAGTAGTATTTATAATTCTAACTCCAAGCAGCCAGACAAGAGGAGGACAGACGAACAGACGGACGGTCGGACGGACGGACAGACAGACACTCGCACGCTAATCATAACAAACGATTGATTATTTAATCTTTTTAACCTGAGAGTTCAAGTCGCAAAGTGAGCATCGATTTGGTGTTGCTGCTGCTGCTGTTGATTATGCTGCAGGTGGTTGTGGTGGCTGAGGAGGTTGTTGAGTCCATTGAGTTGCTGTGGTTGCGATTGTTGCTGCTGCTGCTGGTAGTGGAATATTTGCTGGTGATTTTCGTTGTTCTCAACGTCCTTCTCAGCGGTCTCGTTGTTGCCAGCGCCGCCGCCGCCACTTCCGGCGATCAGCTGATGGTGGTGCTGGTGGTGGTTGTGTAGGTTGTGGTGCTGATATTGATGCTGGTGATCCAGCGAAGGCGACGAGGAGATAAAGTTTTCCAGGTTTTCCGACAACTTTTGGTTGTTGTTGCTGTCGGCGCTGCCGTCGATGGGCGAGCCCTGGAAACTGTGCGACTCCTCGTTGATGTCCAGAGCGGAGGCGCCGCCGCCGCCGATGCCACTGGTTCCATGCAGCATGGCGCTGGTGGCCGAGCCCACGACCTTCATGTCGAGCGGACAGTCAATCATAACGTCTCTTGGCACATCGACAAATTGGTAGACAAGTCGCTGGCCGTCCACCTTGGCGAGGATCCCGCGCTGGTAGTAGTACCTCAGTGCCCTGCCCATGGTCTCGTAGTTCA
>NW_027518827.1:0-112280 GCF_043159265.1 Tasmannia lanceolata | reverse complement strand
CCATTTATCAGATTCGGATCGTTAAGAACCGGATATCTCCTAAACGGATTCGGATAATATCCGCTTGAAGCGGATTCGGATAATATTTGCTTTAAACGGATTCGGATGCGGACGGTAATCGAATTTTCGAATATCCATTTACACCCCTGGTGGGGGGGGAGGGCTGTTCAGATCTACAAACCTTGATCTTTGTTTTTGTTGGTAAGCAATCTGGGAGTAGTTAATTAATTGAAAAGAATAGGAGATACAATCTCGTATATTTGCATCCCATCTATCTTCCATTACGATGTTAGGTTTGGGGGAATGATCTAGCGTCGTGGGTTGGGGTGTACTTTCCCCTCGCACAGGCAATCAAATTTTCAGAGAAAGTCAGCAACTGCATTGGCTTCCCTCCATATATAGATTATTCGCCAACTTTTGAAGTAAGAGAGGCTTTTCTTGTTTTTTGACAGCATGGGTCTCTTCGTCCATGAGCAGTTAGTGGTGCCGTTGAGAACATTAACAACAGTTAGCGTTTGGATACGTGGATTTTAGAATCCAGGTTTTAGTTTGAAAACAGTGTAAAACAGGGTTCATGATCAAGCTGTTGTGTGCTGTCATGACAGTGTTTCTTGAATTTTTTTAAGTAAGAAAACCAGCTTTTAGAAATCTCTCCCGCATCCTGGGATTTCTAAAACCTGGAAACATGGGATGACCTGCTACTGTGGACCCCGATCCGAGGACGGCGCCGAGGGACGCGAGATCCCTCCTGCAATCCTCTAGATCTCCACAAAGTGAAGGAGAGCTCTACCAGGGAACTCTCGAAATATGTGCCACCCTCACAGCATAGCATGAGTGGCGACATAAAAAGAAAGATACATCCTGATCCGGAGCCAGAGCTCGAAACCAAGATATATCTGAAAATATAACTCAGAGTCGCCATCCATGGACACGCCATGGAACCAAAACAAATGCTCTGTTTGCAATGGATAACCAGAGATACAGAAGGTCCGTGCCTGATGACGAATGGAGAAGGTCCGAAGAGCGCCCCCAATTCGCCCGAGTGCGAACACTTGGTCTCTTATGCCATTTATTATTAACCTCGAAGAGTTTTGGGCAAAAAATCATGTGAAATGGGAACAATCCTCAGGAGTCGTCTATCTAAACATGCATTTCCTGAGAATAGAAATAATAAACACATAAAAAATAAATGAAAGAGGTGCCACCTAAATATTGCTAGGTTGTGAGTGACATACCTAACTGGTGTCTAAGTTCTGGTGGACAAACACATGCATGCTACAGCTACAGGTATAAGGTTTGCACAAGAAAGTAAGAAAACACAACAAAATATACAATATAACAACACCACAAAAATCCTAAGACTCTAAAACGATTTAGCCCGAGTCCTCGGATGGTCTGATGTTCATCCAAAGAAGCCTACGTATCCCCGCCTCCACGAGAATCAAGGCAACGTAGTTCTTCGCGTCTATTCTAAGCTAGGATGCCTAAGACACCTAGACCTCTATCTTAGACTCGATCTAAAAGACCGGACTAGTTATTAAAGCTTCTTGAACGATTATTTAAATTCCAGTGAATTGTAGATTTTAGGACACCCTATATGCCCTAACTAAATGCAAGTTAACCTTAAGCTAATGCAGGTGAATCCTATAACCTACGTGTAACTAGGCTGCATGCCCTAAGGAAAACAATAGGATTGCTAACGTATCCAAGACCTAGTCATCAGTCGGCGATGTGAATCGCCAACTAACCGGGCGGAGGCACTCCTAGCTAGGACAAACCCCTAACTCTAAAACAAACACAAATAAGCACATAACAAAAGACAACTCCTAACTCTAAAACAACACAAACAAGCACACAACATATCAAAGACAAAAACCCTAACTCTAAAACTCTCTATCTAGGATAGACTCCTAACTCTAGAGGAAGATCTTGCTGAAAACAAGGTTTTGAAGAAAAAGGGTTAAAGCATTTATTTACAAAGTTTGGCTGGACCTGGGATAAGAATCCCAAGCTGCACTACGTACCTCGTGGAAGAGGATCAAGCCAACGTAGTTCGAAACGAACTCTCAAACTACGCTTTTAAAAGAAACACTAACATTTCAGATTTTTTTTAAGGTTTTTTATGTTTTCAAATATTTTTGATATTTTTAAAAGTTTTCGAATGTTTTTGAGTTTTAAATTTCTAATGTTTTTGGATTTTAAAGCTTTTCCAATGCTCTAAACCTTAAAACGCTTTCAATCTTAAAGGGAACACGCAAGTAACACCATAAACTAGGGCAAAGCCCTAAATCCAAAGGGGAAACCCCGAATAAGCAACTAACGCCTCAAAGAGACGATCCACAACAAGAAACTGGCGTCTCAAAGAGACAAACCGCAACAAGAAAGATAGTGCCCCAAGAACAGAGAAAACAATCTAAGATCCTAAGCAAGGAAGGCTCTATATGACTGAGTTAGTCTCTAATGGAAAAACTCCTAACTAATAACACTAGGGAGGGGGAACAAATGAGTCAGAGACTCTCCAATAACACTACCGAGTCAAAGACTCACTCTAAAAGAGGAGGCCGCTCTAACATGAGGCTAGGTAAGCCTCCTAAAGGGGAAACTCTCTACATGAGACAAGGCTTGTCTCCGAGACACAAATGATGTAAAAAGGAATAAGAGACCCTGCGCATATTTGGCAAAGGTAAAACACCCAGCCGGGCCGGACAGCTACCTAGCCCTAGGGTGCAACAAATGTGCGACCCAATACCCATAGGGGTAGGGGTATGAAGCCAAGCCGAGTAGGATGTTCTCCAAAAACCAAACGGCGCACAAAGAGGAGGTTTAGCAAGAGAATGAGACCGGGCGGGTCTAAAAGGGATAAGAGACCTTGTGCATATTTGGCAAAGGTGAAACACCCAGCCGGGCCGGACAGCTACCTAGCCGCAGGGTGCAACAAATGTGCAACCCAATACCCATAAGGGTAGGGGTATGCTGCCAAGCCGAGTAGGGTGTTCTCCCAAAACCAAACGACACACAAAGAGGAGGTTAAGCAAGAGAATGAGACTGGACAAGTCTCCTATATACAAAGGAGGGGTATGCTACTTGGACTGAGCAAGTCCCCTAAGGATGGGCTTGGGCTAACACTACTTTCGGAGGAAAACAGGGAGAGAGGGAGAGACATTTCCTTACAGGACCAACAACGGAAACTCGGCAAAATATATAAAATTACCAATGTAAGGAGCTTGAAATTATAAACTATGCTAAAAATAATGATCAAAATTTAACATGTTGATACAGAATTTTAACCATTGACTTTGATCCAAATCTTTACAAAAACTAAGAATAAAAGAATCTAAAATCAATCCTGCTAATTGAACTAGAAGTCCGGTCAATCATCCTGACTTGAAACCTTATAATGGTTCGGATCCATATCAGGGAGCTGATTGAGCCGAAGCAATAAAATTTAAAACAAGTATTATAAACTGTATCCTTATCTAAAGGTTAATTGGATTGAAATATCAGATCAACTATCATCATGTGAATCTATATAAGAAAATCAATTTGGCCAAGCATGAAAAGAATCCAAAGCAAATACTCTGATCCAGATTCACATGAAAAGTTCAATTAGACTAAATTATGCGAGACAGAGTTGAATCATTAATCTAAGCTGTAACAAAACAAAGGTGAAACATAAGCCATATTGTACCCAAATAAAAAGCATAAACATGAACTGTATTGTGCTAATCAGGGCCTCATTCACTATATTGAACTTTTTACCTCAACCAAAATCACAAATGTGAAAGGCATAACCTGCAAGATGTTAGATTCACACTACAGGGCAACAGCTATACAGTTCTAAGCAAATTTATTTTATGACTCCAGGGTGCCTAAGCTTGCCAAAATCATAGTTGTAGAGTACCAAAATCTGTTGGACAGCAGCTATGTACAAATCAAGTTTCAACTGCTAGATGTACTCCCTTGTTGGGCGGCGGCTATGCAATGGAAGGCAACAATTATACGCTCTTATCCCAACCCAAAATCACAAATCAAGGAGCGTATAACCTACTGGGACAGTAGACACACTGCAGGACAGCAGTCAAATATGCTTTAACTCAGCCAATGATCAAAACTACAAAGCATACAACATGAAGGACAACAGCTACACATTGCAGGGCAGCGCATTCGCTTACTCGAAACGCACCCATTCTCGCACACATATCTATACATAATATACCAATCCACTCACGCATTCACGTATAGATACCCATTCACACACACATAATTAATCACACATATACATAAATATCTTCGCATAAACACACACAAAATATAACTGGGCTGAAATATGGGTTAAATCTGCGCTAAAAACAGGGGCTAATTATGGGACAGGTTCAAGATAAAACTGGGACAGACTTGTGGGTGAAATCTGTGCTAAAAACAGGGGCCGATTATGGGACAGATTCAAGATAAAACTGGGACAGATTTGTGGGTGAAATCTGTGCTAAAAACAGGGTCTGCACTGTGCTTAAAAACAAGAGGTGGAATGTGCTTGAAAACAGGGGCTGAACTGTGCAACCAATAGTGTAAAATGTGTGGTAGTTGCCATGAACAAGAGAGGAGGGGGCTGTGAGTAACAAAATGAAGTAAGCCAATTGATTTGAAATTTTAATCACAACCAGGTAACACAAATATTTCAACTGAACAAGGGAAATATTAAAAGCCATTACAAATTCCAACTATAGAGGGAAACTAACTTAAAATAAAGAAGGACAACCAACCCAATGTAATCACTCGAACCCCTTTTTTTTTTTTGTGTTACTTGGTCATCCACTGGTAATGTAAGGAAAAGACTATACATTTGTTATGTAAGAATTGACCCAAGCAAAACCAGGGAATGAACATGTCACTTTCCTAATGTTGCTTTTCCAATCACTTCTCAGGCATATTCTATCGAACTATTACTCAATCATCCCTTCATTACTCATGAACTATGGAATTCCCTTAAGCACTTTAGAAAACTCAATCAAACATCCGGTTAGTTACCAACAGATGTCACATGAAAAGAATGATTTTCTAACTAGCTTTAAAGCAGAAACAAGCTAGGATGATGTAGGCCAAAGTGATTACAATGGGAAAGGTTAAGTTGATATCATTATCCTAACAGATTGATATGAGCATTGCTCCACTTTTAATGACAACACTCATCAAGAACGGCAATATCTACACCTTTTCCCAAATGACCCTCAAAATGATAACGAAATACATATATTTAAGGAACTGACATATGCATTTCTTGGTACAATCAACAAAACAAAAGGGAAAAAAAGGGTGCCTATGACTGCTTCAATAGAACGAAATTATCATCACCTTACCCCCACACATGAGGTGAATTTTCTTATCTCTAATGCTCATTAGCCAAGTGAAGAAAGAAAGAACAGTCTAACATAGTGCGAGTGTAGGTAAAAAAAAAAATGTGAATGCATGACTGTGATAAAAGAAAGATTCAGAGATGGACTTCTCACATTCAACAAGATTTTAAGGTATATGCATACAAATGTGGACAGATTATGAACACAGAAGATATATTCCAAATGCCTTAAAACCTTATAGCTATTCGCTCAACCGAGAACATCAATTCAGACAAGCTACTTTGAAATCGACAACAAGTAATGAAATCGTCATATCCAATCTCCTTCAGTTAGAGGACTCTGTTTATATTTTCTATATAATCACAAGAAACCTCCGTTGCACTAAAAAAGCTCAGCGGAATTGAAATTTTCTTCTTCCCACTATCGTATTTCAGAAACAAAACAAAAAAAAAATGAAACAGTACAAGAAAAAATTGAAATCAATCGAATTAAAGATAAAAATATTAAATGCGGAGATTAAATGAAGCTAAAGGAAAACATCAAATAAATAAAATCCCACACTGTAACAAAGAATAATTAAAGAAGAAAAGAAAAGGAGGGGAATCATACCTTGCCAATGAAAGGTTAACTTCTGATTTTGATAGCCAAAATTATTCAATGTTCTTCCCCTTTTAAAGTTATTGATAGAATAAAAAAAAATGACCGCATGCAACGGCGGCAAGCTTGCCGGAGTTTGGGTGTAGAAGATGGAGGTGGAAATGGAAATTAAGGTTTCAGGGATGGGGTAAAAGAGGTTTTGGAGGTAATAATGGCTGAAATAAATGGAAAAGGGGGTGAAAATGGTGGGTTTGGGAAGAAACGTGGGGTTGTAAAAAAAAAAAAATGAAGATGGGTTTGGGAGATTGGGATGGATCGGATTCTGGCAATCGGGGTTTGGTCGGATTCCGGCAATCTTGCCGGAATCAATGGGGATGGATGTGGAACGGTGGTGGCTGCAAGGGAGGAAGATGGGTTTAGGGTCTGGAGAAAATGGCCGGAGAGGAAAATCCGAGACCCGAGCTCCGGTAGTGATGGCGGAGAAGGAAGTTGAAACTCCTCTCTTCTCTCTCTGCTTCTCTGTAATTTTCTACGAAAATCCCCTCTCTGTTTCTCGCTCTCTATGTTAGGGTTTCAATGGAGAATGAGGAAAATGGGCTTGAACCAAGAGATGGAGAAGAGGGTCTGCAGATATGGGTTTTGATGGGGTAAGCACGGTCGGATTCCGGTGAGATTCTCGCCGGAATCAATGGAGGTGGCTGCAAATAATGGTGGGATTAGGCTGAAATGGTAGTGAATATGGTAGAGATGGAGATGGGTTTAGGGGAAGAAGATCGGATTTGGGTTTTGGGTTAAAAGGGGTTTGGTGGTAAAAATAGAAGAAGAAGAAGAAGAAGAAGAAGAAACAAAAAGGGTGGTGCTGCTCGGCTGGGGGAGATGGGGTTCGCCGGTGGTGGGACAGAGGTGGAGGTGATGGGGTCGGTGTCTTGCCGGATTCCGGCCAGAGAGATCGGAGGAGATGGCTGGAATAGGGAGGGTTGAAATGGGTTTGGATATTAGGGGAAAAAGGGGATTGAGGTGGTGGGATTCCGGCAAGGGTGGCCGGATTCCTCCCTCTCCTTCTTCTTCCTCTCTCACTTTCTCTTCCTCTCTCACTTTCTCTTTCTCTCTTCTCGGCTTTGAACGAGAGAAAGAAAAACCAGAAAAAGAAAATCCTCCTTTTGCCCTAATTCGATGGTCTCTTATAAGACCATCAAAAATTATACCCCCCCCCCTCCTTCATGGACACCCCTCTAATGCATTCAATGACCCCTTTTTTCACACAGCAAGGGGGGTGGCCAGGGTGAGAAAATAGAAATGATATTTTTCAAAGCCCTGCTGTTCCATGGGCAGCCCCCATCCATATATTTTGGTATTTTTCTATATAGGGTTAGTGGTCCAGGTAGGAAACAGGGGAGGGGAATTTTTGCAAAATATCTTCTCTCTTTTGATCCCAACCCTCCAAATTGGCTTTTTGTTCAAGGGTTGGGATCAAAGGAGGCATAACCAACTAGGAAGCTTCCAAGGAAGCTTCCTAAGATGCTCTCCCAACTAATCATAACCATTAACCTCCCTTAAGCTAGATTAGGGTCTAATGATTACTTGCAAGAGAAGAAAGGAATCTTTTTTATTTACAGAAATACCCAGCTTCCGGATAATGCACCCCTCAATTAAGCTGTACACTAATCTGCGCACCCACATATCCTCCTGGACAGCCCACAATGGCTAATTTGAACTGGTTTTTTCGGATTTCAGCACAACCCCTTTTCTGGCTAAATTGCCACCCTTCTGAACTTGTACCACAACATCGTCTTGGCTCGCTCGCTAGGCAAACGGGCTCGGATCGCGACGAAATTTTACAGGGACCTTGGTGGGACCCTAAGCTAACCTAGGGCACAATTTGGGACCTTAGAACACTGGTTTATTAGGACAATTGTTTAAAACAAAACATGAAAGGGTTCGGTCAAAATGGGGTGTCTACAGCTACGCTCTTGCTAATGGAAAGAAGGGTGAGAAATCACAAAACGATGACTGGTCCGCTTCTTCTCTTGTCTCTCATCTACAATTTTGAAGAACTACCGGATTCTAAAATCCGCGTATCCAAACGGCCCCTTAGAGAATCCAACTCCACCTTGACTTTGTTTTCAATGGCGAGTAAGATCCCTTGGTGAATGGCATTAATCTCTAATTCGTGGATCTCTTCCAGTTCAATGTTGATTGAGAACATGCCCTCGACTTGGCCTTCTTCATTTCTCAAGAGGCCACATATCACTATTCTATTCCCTTCCAATGAGGCGTCTGTGTTGAGCTTGCAAGTTCCGTCCCCGTTCTGATCCAAGAGCAAGTTTTTGGGCTGCTTTGTTTACGGTGTATGTAGCATCCAAAGTTCGCAGCAATCTACCAATTCCTATCCTTGTCATCATCATCAAGCCTAAGGTAACTAAGCCTGTCCCTCACGTTCTCTATGATGTCTTGCACTGCCTGTCTCTTGTGCCTCTCTAGCTGCTTGTGGATTCTTTGTTTCATTCAATCCAAATATGGTAGATGATGCTCCGAAGGCTAACTTGGCTGCGGTGGTGGCTTGGCCTTTCCCCTTCAAGGTATTTCTCATCCATTTTTCTACATCTTGGAGCCGATTGCAAGGCTTTCGTCTGTAGCTGAGTCGCCAAAGCCTGGATCTCTAAATCTAAGATGAATAAGAGCACTTGAAGAATAAGTGGTCAATGTTTTCCCCATCTGCTTGGTATAGGTGCAGATGGGGTTGCGTTTGGCTCCTTAAGAGGATAGGCGATCAACGGTGCTGGGCTTCTTTTGGATTGCCTGCCATATTATAAACGCATGTGTTGGGGACGTGCCAGGAAACCAAAGAGTTCGAAATAACGGACGGCCGGAATGTTTTCGGACGTCCGCAATAAAGGACGGCCGAATATTGCGGTCGTCCGCGACTCCTACTGGAATTTTTTTTAAAATCCTCTTGGGTAAAAAAGGACACTCCGCGGACGTCCGTTGTTTAGGGTCGTCCGTCTGACGTTGACGGACGGCCGGAATTTCCGAGGACGTCAGAAAATTGCAGTCCTCCGCGATCCTCGCTGGAATTTTTTTTAAAATCTTCTTGGTAAAACAGGACACTCCGCGGACGTCCGTTTTTTAGGGTCGTCCGTATGAGACAAAAACATGGTTTTTTAAGATTTTAATAATTCCATGTTTTCATAATTCCACTAACTCGCCCTATATTTTTGGGATTTGCTAAGCAATTTCGTGGGAAGCCATTTCGCAGCTGGCCTTTGCATATGAGAACAGCCACTGATGAATTAAATGAATAAGACAAAATTTGCCAAAAAGTCAACCTGTGTAGCTGTTCTCACATTCAAAAGCCAGCCGCGAAATGACTTTCCACAAGATTGCCTAGCAAATCCCTATCTGTTAGTATTTAAATGGCTGTCAAAGGGTATAAACATTAAAAGAAAATACAAGGTGCGTTAGTGCAATTATCAAAATATGGTAGTGCCAATATCAATAGCCATTAGAAATTGTTATAAACATTAAAAGGGATTTGCTAGGGACCATCGCACAAGGTCACAACGGGTTGTTGCATAAGAGAGCAGCCACATGGGCTCAGTTTTTTTTCATATTCATTTAATTCATAGGCGGCTGTTCTCTCATGCAATTTGGGATTTGCTAGGGAGCATTGCAGAAGGCATTTCGTAGGCCGGCTGTTGCAATAGAGGAGGAGAATACTTATCCAATGAGTTTAAAGAATTTTATGAAACTCATGGAATTATTCATCAAACAACAGCTCCTAAAACCCCACAACAAAATGGAGTAGCGGAACGTAAAAATAGAACACTAATGGAAATGGTAAGTGCTATGTTAATTAGTGCTAATTTACCATCTAGTTTTTGGGGAGAACCACTATTAACTGCAAATCATATATGTAATAGAATTTTACATAAAGAACAAAATAAAACTCCATATGAACTATGGAAAAATCGAAAACCAAATATAAATTACTTTAGAGTATGGGAATGTATTGCATATGCTTTAGATCCATTTCAGAAAAGACTTAAGTCTGGCCCAAAGGGTATAAAATCATTATTTTTAGGATATGCTCAAAACTCTAAAGCTTGTAGATTCCTAAATTTGAAAACAAATACTATTATAGAAACCGCTGCTGCAGAATTCTTTGAACAGTTGACAATAAAAAATGCTAATGATCTAGAATTTGAAAATGACTTGAGAATAGAACTGAAAAACTCTAAAAATACTCAAGAGTTAGAGACTCTTTCTGAATTTGAACAAACACAAGAGATTGAGTCTGAAAGTCAACCTGAAAGAGAATTACCGATAATTCAAAATCAAATAGATGATACCAACTCTGAATTTGGAAGAGGTAAAAGACGAAAAATTGAGAAAAATCTAGGACCCGGGATATTCACTTTTAATGTAGAAGAACCCAAAGATTATAATGAGGCTATGACTTTACCTGATGTTAAATTGTGGAAGAAAGCTATGTATGATGAAATTAAGTCTATAAAAGATTATAATACTTGGACTTTAACAGACCTCCCACCTAATACACAAACTTTAGGTTGTAAATGGGTGTTAAAGAAGAAATTAAAAGCTAATGGAAGTATAGATAAATATAAGGCCAGATTAGTAGCCAAAGGTTTCAAACAAAAGAAAGGAATTGATTACTTTGAAACTTCTTCTCCTGTGACAAAATTAACTTCCATTAGATTAGTGTTTGCAATATAGCTTCTATCTAGGATTTAGAAGTTCACCAAATGGATGTGAATATCGCATTTCTATATGGTGAATTAGAAGAAGAAATTTATATTGATCAACCTCAAGGTTATATTGAACAAGGATATGAAAATAAAGTTTGTAAACTTAATAAATCATTATATGATCTTAAGCAAGCACCTAGACAAAAGTATAAGAAGTTTAAACGGGAAATAAAGAAATTTGGTTTCAAGAGTAACAAAGTAGATAATTGTGTGTTTTGTAAAGGATCTGGTGAATCAAGTGTTGTTGTTACTGTTTATGTTTATGATCTACTTATCTTTTCATCAAATATTAAATATATAAATGAAACTAAAGCCTTTCTATCTCAAGCTTTTAAAATAAAAGATATGGGTCATGTGGATGTAATCTTAAGTGTAAAAATAATTAGACAAGAAGGAAAGATTTTCCTTAGTCAATCACATTATATTGAGAAAATATTAAAGAAGTTCAATTGCTTTGAGTGCACACCTAGTAATACACCTTTAGATCCACATAATAAATTAATGAAAAATGAAAATAAACCAATCGCACAAAAAAGATATATTAGTTTGATTGGTAGTTTAATGTTTGCGATGAATTGTACTAGGTCTGACAATCCTTATGTTGTAAGTAAATTAAGTAGATTTAATAAATGTCCTAGTAGTGAACATTGGAGAGAAGCATATAGAGTACTACGATATTTAAAAGGTACTATAGATTATGGATTGCATTATACTGGTATATCTTCTGTGTTAGAATGTTATAGTGATGCAGACTGGGCAAACAAAAAGGTAAATTCAGTATCTACAAGTGGGTGTTTGTTTACATTTGGAGGACGTGTTGTGTCTTGGATGTCAAGGAAACAAACTTGTACAGCCTTATCAACCATGGAAGCAGATTACATTTCTATGTCTCTGGCTGGTAGAGAAGCATTATGGTTGAGAAGAATTCTAAGACACATTCCTTTTGTAGACAAACCAATACAGCCTATCACATTGTATTGTGATAATAAGGCAGCAACACAAACTGTAACCAATAAAAGGTTTACAGGTAATGCAAAACATATTGGATTAAAGTATCATCATATAAGAAAATTAGTTAAGAAGGGAAAAGTGTTGTTGGAATATATTCCAAGTGATCAAATGCTAGCAGACCCTCTTACTAAACCTCTATCTAGAGAGAGAATTTTTAGGACCTCGAGAGATATGGGATTACTACTGATGAGGTGAGATGATATTGGTTGTAAGCCTACTCTTCTTGAAATTTCAAGTTAGAGTTCAAAGGAAATTTAGCCAATAAATCATCCGTAATAGAAATGTTGTGAGAGACAACACTTCAAGTGCATATTCTTATAAATAAAATCCCATTTCTAGTTGGTCAAATGCACTTTAAACTTTCGCAAAAGTTATGTTGAACTTTATTCTTTATGAATTCATAGACTACATGTATAGTTGGAGTGAGTGAAGGCACTCTTGATGAATTCACCCTTGTGAGTGTGGAAATCAGGGTTGCTTCCTATGGGTTAATCCAGTATAACTCTAAAGCTCTCACTAAAACTAGGATAAGCGCAGACCAATAAAGCGCGGCCTTAAAAGAATCAATAGCCCAAGTGCAGTGTGAATATAGTAGATCTACAAAGATCAAGGTTTTATCCTCTTAATCGACTAGATGTAGTGAACTATGTTCAGCCATAGGTTCAAGATTCGTTCAGCCAATGGTAAACATTACACTTCTATGTTCTTACTCTATTTTAAAGTTATTATACTTTCAAAATTTTTGAAAATGGTGGGGGATTGTTGAGGTATTTTCAAAAGAAATCTTCTTAAATTTATTAATAGTGCATAATTTTTCACAAAAGGCATTTCGGTATAGTGGCGAGTACTTGATTTTCTATATTAAAGGTCATGGGGTTCAAGTCTCAAGAGCATTACCTTTTTTGTGCAATTAATCTCCTCTATGGGATGATCACAACCGTTGGTGATAAATCTAATCCAATGGTTGAGATTGATGTTCCCAAAGTTTACATTATAACTACCGCTAACCAACCTTTCAATTTCAAAATTTGAAAGGAATAGAAACATACGTAAGAGACACCCATTGAATTCAAATGGGTTAGTTAGTGGTGATTAGGAGAGAGAATCTCTCCTATTGGATGAAATAAGAGGAGAGAGAGATGTGTCTTAAAAGACATCCATTGATGGAGAGAAAGGGGGAAATTTGTGTCTTAAAAGATGCATCCATTGGTGGAGAAAAAGGGGGGAATTTGTGTCTTAAAAGACACATCCCTTTGAGAAAAAAGAAGATGTTGGGAGAAATCTATAACTCTATAAATAGAGTGAAAAACAAAACAGAACACTAGTATGAGAAAAAGAGAAAAAACACTTTACAAAAGGGAGTGTTCTTTCCAACAGTACACTCACTTTGAAATAGTGCCCTCTCTCCTATTATCTCCCATTAACTGCTCTTGTTGACTTAACCCTTACCAATATTATTTGTTGTTTCTTGTTATTTTTGGGCGATTGATTTATTGTTAATCAACGGACTGCAACAGTTAATTTTCAAGCGAGTGTCGGGCATTGTATCTTAGGGGTAGAGATTCCTAGAGCACCTGCAATTGCTTTTGGATATCATCCTATTGTGGAGGAATCTACTGTCTTAAAGACAGTACCTTAAGTGGTGCGCCTTGCCCTTTAATTTTGTTACAGGAGAAAATGTTTCGAAGTATTCAATTCCTTGCTTTTGTTTGAAACCTTTGGCTACTAATCTGGCCTTATATTTATCTATACTTCCATCAGCTTTTAAGACAGTAAATCTTCTTCAATCCCAATGGCAACAAGCGGTGTGAAGCTTCCTACCGTTGAGTTCGAGAAATTGAATCGATTTGACCGTCTCTACTTCAAGCGATGGACCCTGAACCATGAAATCCCAACCCCAAACCCCAAATCCCAAACCCTAAACCCTAAACCCCAAACCCTAACCCCTAAACCCTAAATCCTAAACCCTAAAACCCTAAACCCTAAATCCTAAGCCCTAAGCCCTAAACCCTACACCCTAAACCCCTATCCCTAACACCCTAAACCCTAAACCCTAACCCTAAATCCCTAAACCCTAACCTCTAAACCCAAAACTCGAATCCCGAATCTCGAAACCCTAAACCCGAAATCTAAAACTCTAAACACTAAACCCGAACCCCGAAACCCTAAACCCTAAACCCTAAACCCTATCCCCAAACCCTAACCCTTAAACCCACACCCCTAAACCCTAACCTGAAACCCTAACCCCTAACCCTGAAACCCTAAACCCCTAAACCCTAACCCCGAAACCCACACCCCTAAACCCTAATCTGAAACCCTAAACCCTAACCCCTAACCCCTAACCCTAAACTCGAAACCTAAAACCCTAACCCCTAACCCCTAACCCCGAAACCCTAAACCCCAAAACCTAAACCCTAACCCTAAACCCCAAAACCTAAACCTTAACCCCTAAACCCGAAACCCCAAACACCTAAACCCTAAACCGAAAACCCGAAACCCTGAACCCCAAACCCTAAACCCCAAACACTAAACCCTAAACATTAAACACTAAACCCCTAAACCCTAATCCCGAAACCCTTAAACCCTAAACCCGAACGCCGAACCCCTAAACCCTAAACCCCAAAACCTGAAACCCGAAACCCGAAATCTGAAACCCCAAACACCTAAACCCTAAACCGAAAACCCGAAACCCTGAACCCCAAACCCTAAACCCCAAACCCTAAACCCTAAACATTAAACACTAAACCCCTAAACCCTAATCCCGAAACCCTTAAACCCTAAACCCGAACGCCGAACCCCGAAACCCTAAACCCTAAACCCCAAAACCTGAAACCCGAAACCCGAAACCCCTAACCCTGAAACCCTAACCCCTAAACCCTACCCCTAAACCCGAAACCCGCAACCATAAACCCTAACCCCGAAACCCTAAACCCGAAACCCTAAACCCTAAACCCCAAACCCCAAACCCCAAACCCTAAACCCTAACCCCCTATCCCTCTAACCCTAAACCCCAAACCCCAAAACCCAAAACCCAAACCCAAACCCCAAAAGCCCCAAAACCACGAAACCTCAAAATCCCAAAACCCCAACCAAAAACCCCCAAAACCCTAAACCCCAAATCCCAAATCCCAAAATCCTAAACCCTAATCCCTAATCCCTAAATCCTAAACCCTAAACATCTTGAGAGTGTACTGTTGGTGGCAGTAGCTCCAGCATTGGGTTTCTATATTCTCTATTTTTTTTTCTCATCTCTTCTAAAGAAAACCTCTGATCTGTAAAAAAAAAAATTCCAATTTAGACAATTGGAGTTTTTATTTTTGATCGTACAATTAAATTGAAGGGTTAGGGTTGCTTCGTGTGGGATTTTTGGGTCCCGGCCTAGCATGTGGATTTGTGAAAGTTTGGTTGTTTCCTAAACCTAATCAAAAGTAAAAGCATTAGGGGGCACCTTCGACAAGGGCATGTGAATGTGAATGTTATATCTTCATCCTTACTGCATCGTCCACAGCTAAACCACCCATTTCAATTAGATCACCGGCTCACAAGACAATTCTACAGAATAGAATATGACGCATTGTGATGAGCTTTAGACTATTACCATTATGAATATGATCTTTGGAGGAACACTTCTTAGGTGATGCCCTCTCAATTCTCTCCCTCTCCCGCCATCCGTGCCCTTTTTACCACTTAGTAAACTATTTTTCTATGGGAGAAACTTTTATTGCTGTCGAACATGACCTAAAACATTGTTTGCCCCATATATGTTGGTGGATTTCTTTTGTTTTCTTGCACTTTCTTTTCTGTTACCTCGAAAATTTCCACTTCTCCAAACGAAGAGAAATAGTAACATATGCAACAGTTCGGTGATATATGTCCTTCACTTTATAACTCCTTGGTGAACCCACTGCTTAGTTGGGTGAGATTGTTTTCCTCCTCCCATAAACAAAAAGTGGAATCCATGGCATGGATATGAAAAAGACAGAAATTTCAAGCAATATTATGTAATCCAATGTGTATGTCAGAAGATATGGAGATGAGAAGTGGGAGGGTGTGATGCCATAATGCTTTGAAGACTCGTTTCTGGTGAGCTTTCACCGATTGAGAGGGTCTGCTGCAGTTATACCTAATATCAAATATGTGGATCATGGGATCTGCTGAGCCTGATGTGATGTACAAACCATCAGGAGACCATGCCTGATTTATCAGAGCCGATTGTGATTCGCTCGCTTCTTGCTTCCAACCAAATGCATGAATCTCCGTTTGCCTTAGCCTGATATCGAACAGCCGGAGTTGCTTCTCAGGAGTGCTGAAAATGGAAAACCTTGGTCAGCAAAAGCTCAAGGAACCTTGGCTGAAAATTGTATTTAGGTAACTGAACAGTGTATTTAGGCTTGGGCTTCAGGACAAAACAATGTGCAAGGATAGGATATGATTGACAAAATAACATGAGAACAAAGGTTATATAGGCCTGCTCACCCTGTTTGCACCATGAAAAGGTTGAAGCCAGATGGATTAGGCAGAACGCTCATGCATTTGCTTTCAATTTGGTGTTTGTAATCTGCTCTTCCAGCTTGTAAATCAAATCCAATAATTCTTTTATCTGCACCAGCGGATATTATCATATGCTTTTGCTGCATACCAGCAACCCCCATAACGGCTGAAGAATGCAAGTTTCTGTGCAACGGCTTTGGTTTCCATAAGTTTTCACCATCGTTCTCATTCCAAAGTACCACAGCATGGTCGCTCCCACCAGTTGCAAAACATTGATCCGCCCAGGGCATGAAAATTATACTGTTTATAATACCCTTGAGATGAGATTTTCCTTCCAAGAAAGTAACTCTGTTCTGCTAACACAATCATCTTAGAATCAACTTTAATGTTGCATACAAGTCAATATCACTTTTCCATATAGAAGACAATAAACTAGAGTGGAAGAGTATGTTTGTGTGTGCATAAAGCCCATATAGAATCATGATTTTATGGCAAATTCAAATGACTAATGGCATTCAAGATGCAGCAATTAGATGCACAGATTAAAGAGGTGGAGAAACAATCTTATGGGTCCCGTAAAAAAGCAGTACACATTGAGAAAATATGTCTACACTCAAAACATGCTATCCAATTCAAACATGCACGAAAAGGCCAGGCTTCTACAAAATAAGGAGACACGAGGCATAAACTTCTCAAATATCATCTGCCAGAGTTGTAACTTGCAAGACAACAATGAGGCCTATGCCATTGCATTGGTTTGCTGAAGCTCAAATGGCATCTGTCAATGTTTGCATTGCACTGATTTGTATTAAAAAAATGCATTAGTTTGTGCATGATGATGTTTGACTAAAGTCATATGGAAGAGGGCTGAAAGTGATATTTCATCATATAAATAAGTGCTTATCTGGATGTTTTATGAATACCATCACCTATTTAGGAGGCAAATATTTCCAAGCTTATAAGTGAAAGAGACATGCCTCAACCGTGATTTTTCTTTGGAACTTTACCAACACGGCAACACCAGTCTATCCTTGGAAAGTCAACACTTGGAGCTAGATGGAACCATTTACAACATTCATAGCTCTCCCTTCGAATTTCTGGTTTCATGCATATGTCATTTGGTATTCGAGCCTCTTTACAAGTGAGCCTCATTCTCCGAAGGAAATTTCAGTGGATTCTAACCCAAATGCAGCTATCTTCAGAGTTCATAAAGTTATCTCTTATTAGTTGAATTTCTAGTGCTTGTTAATTTTGGACTACTTGACTGGTTCTTCCAATTTATCCTAAAGTGCTTATATTTTTGTCATAGTTTCTGAATACATTTGGAAGTGGAATTTGACAAGTTTCTTGTATCTTGGGTGGGTTGGATAATGTGGACAGCCCCCACATCTAGTATAAATATAGAAATGTACCCTACTAAAATGGAACTAAAAATAGAAATAAAGCCTAGTTACTAGTTGCTCCAACAAAGGTAAAACATAATCAAACGAGTTGCATCACATTATTCAATAACTATTTTCCAAGCAAAGCTTTATTTCTAAGACATTTTGATTTCAAAGCGCGCCCCCCCCGCTTCAGATTGGCACACAATTTTCCCATTTCACAAGGTGCTTTTTTTTCCCCAAGTTCCTTTCCCTCCCACAGGAAGACTCGTTCAATTTTCACATCCCCTTGGCACCATTGTCCATCAAAGACCATGAACGTTTGTGGGTGGTTTTGTGTGTGTGTGTGTGTGTGTGTGTGTGTGTGTTTGTGCTTTTAGGGGTTGGGGGGTAGACACAAAAGCCACACCATGGACACCACCAAATGGATGGCCAAGGGCCCCTAGAGAAGCAGCAAAAGAAGTCAAATGAAGGACTCCATCTGCTCCTCAAGTTTACAACAACACACCCAAATCCAAACGACCCTACCTGACCTTCTCTAATAGCAATCAACCACCCAACTATCCTTTACACAAGCTATCCTATGGAGCATGGGATATTATAGCAAGGGGATGAATGACCTAACCATCATGTCTTCTCAAAATTGAACACACTCCCCATTTGCAGTCTTGAAATGTCCTGAAATCTCTTGATTTTCCGGATTTTCTGGGCACTCATTGGCGGATTGTCAAGGTGTTGTTTTGAGGAGACGAAATTGCACAAACCAGCTCCGAAGGTTTTCAGTGCCATGGCAATCTTCGAGGTGGAAGAAGAGGATAGTCGATGTGCTGTTTTGATGATACAAAATCTGTCATTTTCAGAGGTGGAAGAAGAGGATCATCACAGTGAGAGAGAGAGAGAGTTTCCTCCTTTTCCTCTCAAATTAGGAGAAAAATAAACGGGGTGAAATTGGATTTCATGTCAGCCGACAAGGCGTCGACAAGAAACATTACGATTATCGAAAAACAATTTTCCAAACCCATCATCAACTGCTTTTCAGGGGAATAATGATTTTTTTTCACTCTACTTTCCTAGTTTTCCCAGTTTTTTGTGCATCGAAACAGACCTAGAGCGAATTCTAAGTCAAAATCCTAACCATGTCAACCGATAACAATTGTTAAATACTGATCCATACCAATTTTGCTCAAAACCACTACACCTACTAATTCATAGACTTTGATCCATAGTTTATAGTGACATGCATAATCTAGTGAATAACCCGAGAAAATAAATAAGCCTTCTTACTTGCTGTGATGAATTGAGATTTAGGATTGAGATCTGGGAATCACCACCATCAGCAGTATACACAGAAAAAAGACTATCTCCTTGTGGATGCCAGGTCACATCCTCAGGCCATCTCCTCTGCTTTGGAGAGACACAATCTGCGGTACTAAGTAATGAGGCACTAGATCTGCAATATCAGAAAATATTAATGACACCTTACATTGAGAACATAATATTTACGAGGGAATTATCAAATTTGAAATAGCATCAGAGAATTAAAACAAAGATTTGTTTTCTTCTGGTAGAGGGAATAAACAATCGGCATTAAATACACCACCTCACATGACTGCATTAAGAAGATAATCCAATACACGTCCTCTAGGATCCATTATCTACTGCATTGCCACTTGCTTCACAGAAGTACGTTTTGAAACAGATCCAAGGATCCTGGTTTTCTAGTATTTTAATTAAACTAAAAGACGAAGTGTTGTAAGACACTATTTTCACATTATACTTCTCTGCAAATATAAATTTATATAGGGAGTTCGACTATAAGTTGTTCTCATGTCTCAACAGTTCCACATTTTGTGATTATTAGGATGATATATATCCAATGTGAGGCATGTCTCAACCGTTCCACATTTTGTGATTCTTAGGATGATATATCATTATATCCAATGTGTGGAATACACTTAATATATGCCCTTTTTGTTATTTATGTCACTATTTTGTTTAATCAAAAAATTTTAACTGCTACACAGCCACAGAATGTATGGATATAGGAAACCCACCATGACAGAAAGGTCACAGGTCCAAATAACGTGCTCCTATAACTACATTTTCATAAGAAAAAAATAGATCCGAGCTTTCAATGTAAGCTATTTAAAGCACTTTAATAAAAAAGAAAACAAAAAAAAGGAGCCACGACTAAAGGAAAAGAAATCCCTAAATTTTAGGGAACAAATAACTCTCGCGAAGGAAGAAGTGAGTCATCCACTTTTCAAAAAAAGAGAAAGTTGTGTAACTCCCCACAAAAGGGGAAGTGGAGATCGTGAAGGAGTGAGGTGGCAGTTGCCAACTACTTCAAGAGAGTTCTATAAATAGAGGTAAGATCGTTTAGAAAATGATCGGATCTTTTTTATGAGAGAAAGAGCTACGCGAAAGAAGAAAAAGAAGAAAGAGAAGAAAGAAAGGTAAGAAGGATTACTGACTTAACTGTTTTCTTCTTTCTTTCTTTTTGCAAATTTTCTCCGGAGAAGAAGACATTTCTCTTTCATGAGAAGGATGAAGAAAATCCCTTTAGAATCTCATCCAAAGACCTTTCTAAATGTTCCTTTAGGATCTCTTCTCAGAGACTCCCTAAAGGGAGAAGACATTTCTCTTCCAAGAGAGAGATGATAGAGATGAAGGTTCCCCAAAAGGAAGACGAAAGAAAATCCCTTTAGAATCTCTTTCCAGAAACTCTCTAAAGGTTCATTTAGGATCTCTTCCCAGAGACTCCCTAAAAGGAGAAGATCTTTCTCCTCTAGGAGAAATATGTTAAAGATGAAGTAGGACTGCAACAGGGTCGGGTTGGGCTGGGCTTTTCAAAAACCCTAGATCCCATTATCTAGCCCTGGCCCGCCCTGACCCTGAGTCAAGGCCTAAGAAACCTCAACCCAATGCCCACCCTGCAAGGCTCAGCCTAGCCCTGATTGGGCCGGACCGGGCCGAGCTGGCCCTGATTGACCCTAGTGAAGAATGGGTGCATGGAATTCCTTCCTACAAGTTAAAATAAATGGGCATTAGTTAGAGATTGAGAAGGTATAAATGAAACGTATCGTGCTTAAACTTTCCAAACCAGAGATTACAAGAAGAAGATTTCAGATAAATGAAGGTGCTATGGCAAGGTTGTAGTAGAAGTGAATAGCCATCAGATAGTGCCAAGAGTAAATTGTACCATTCCACAAAACCAAGGCAAGAAAATTCAATTAATTTCCATACGTCATGAACATCAGAAACACTATGCCTCGTGCAAAAATGCAACAAGAATTCAACAAAACTCATAGAAAATGATATTATCAGGATGCTATAAACATAAACAAGGCCCCAACTCATCCCCAGGTAAGAGAAAGTGTATGAATGAAGAAGTCAGAATTCAAAAGTCAACAATAATCTCAATGAAGTTCCAGAAGTTCAAAAAATTATTCTGACAAGATCAGAACTAGATCCACCACAAATATACATATACCCCCCCACCCACCCACACACATACATATACATATGTAGGCTTCATCTATTGTGTGAAATGGGCATTAGCAATGACACAACCTATATCACAAATGTTGTTATCGGGAATTTCTCGACAAGGGAAAATCTCAGGATATATTAATTGTTATTATTTTTCGGGTTTATATCGGGAAATAAACGGTAAAAATAAAATTATTTAAAAATATATAAAAATATTAAATTTAATAAAAAATATAAAATAAAATTATCGTAAAAATATCGGGATATTATCGGGATATTTTATGATGAAAACGAAAATATCGCTATATTTTTAAAATCTCAGGATTAATTCGGGATTTTGTCGGTTTATCAAAATCTCACGATAAAAACGCTATATTTTAAAAATATCGGAGATATTTGTGACATAGGACACAACTACAACTTCTACCTTAGAGCACATGATGAATTGACTCCCAGAAATCAATCACAAGTGAATTTGACATGATTTTAGGTATGCCCAAATGCCAAGCTGATGCAATTCAGAGAGAGAGAGAGAGAAGCCTCAAAACACCCATTCCTATCTCCCTTAGAATGGATAGACAAAATAAAAGGAGAAAGGCCTGGAAATAGGCCTTCATATGATGACATCATCCTGTAATGATAACACTAGCAACGGGTTTATGAGTGGACGTTTAGAGTAGGGAAAATGCCCTTAAATTTATTGTAATTGTCTTGTAGAGATAAAGTTCCGTTTTTCAAAGTTAAGATTTTAAAAATAAATGTGGTTAGCTACTAGAATTATCAAAAAAACAAAACCATTAAAACAGATACTAACCAAGATTGCTGACTCCTAAGGGAGAAAAGAAGTTTTATAGTATGTCTTTTATGGGTCCAATTTAGTGTGTTTGGATTTCTAAATTAGAAATATGTTAACTCTAATTTTGATATTAACCCTTCTTTAACTAATATTTGTTGTTACCCCCCACCCTTTTTCACCTCCCTTGCAAAACATAAAAGCCCCAATATCATATCCATGGTAATCTATTGGTCTCTCTTTTTCATTGCATATTGGAGACTGAAGAGAACTAAACGAAAACCACAATTATCTTATTGCAAATTAGTAATTTTATAAGTACGTCTCCGGGTGTGACCCCGTTTCTAGATTTTTAGCAGTTTCCCCGTAGGAGGTATCTGTGTCAACAATCGACATGTGAAATCCGTGTCCGCGGATCATAGCTTACAACAATTAATAACCAAGATCGTTGAATGGAGAAAACAACCTAATCCCAAGGTGTTATTGAATAGCAAAACAGTCACCGACACCGTCACGGATAAGACAACAAACATGCAGTGATACAAAACTTGAAAATGCCATTTTGCCCACTCTGAAAGAGAAAGAACGAGAAGTGTGTGAACAAATTCATTCTGGAACGAGCCCTGCTCAACTCACTCATTTTATACAAGGTATTAGAGAGTATTAATTGCCAAATAAGTGGTCCTTCCGCCCCTCTACCCCTAACCATGTGGCACTTTTGTCCAGCTCTTTATCCTTGCCCTACCCACATTTCTGATGCACCAGGTTTTGTACCTATCTGTGTGGCAAGAAAGAAACCCAACAACCTCTTATTTGGCTGCCTGCATCTGCCATTACTGTTGCTGCTACTATCACACCAAAATCCATGGCTGCAACGACCACCACGATGAATTCCACTACACTTCATATGTACTTACATACAGTATGTACTTAGATATAGTACGTACTTTGAATAACATTAGCATTCCCTTGTATGTACTTTGAACAACATTTCTTAAGAAGCTACTCTTACATCTTATATCACTAGATTATTACATTAAGCATTAGAAATGAGACTATAAATTATCAGCATAGAAACAATGTTGGTACATGATCTAAGCAATAAGATATAAGAGATTGTAAATTAATGGGGAATTAATTATAAGAGCCCCAATTGTAGATAATTATGCTTGACATGTTCGCAAATACTTGCAATCATTCACTTGATATTCCAATCATATTGACAGTCTACAAAGTGGTTAGCACCTCAATTGTTTCCTGAATTTTGCTTAAAAAGAATAAGTTCTAGTATTTTGTAGATAATGCACTATTACCTATTTACACTCTTACTACTTAATTTCTTCTCAAAAAGAAAAAAAAAAAGAAAGACAGTCTCGCTACAAAAAGGCTAAGTTAGTTGTGGTGCTTAGTAGATTTAAAAACAGTATAGTTTAGAAATTTAGTGGAAGGGTTAAGCAACACACCCTTTGCCCTGTAATTGCCATAAGTTCACGACACCATCCAATGCACTGCAAAAAAAAGGCTATAATTAATGACATGCAAGACAAAGTCATTCACAAAAAGCATACATATCTACAGAGTCTTAGAGAAAAAGCACGAATCAAAATCTAAAGTCACATTTCTTACCCCCATGCACGATCATATTTATATTGTTGATAAAGACAATCATGTAAAAGGAACTTAAAGATACATCAAGATTGTATTTTAAGTGTCTTCTACACCAACATAGCATTTTAAGTGTCTACCACCAGTTCCCATCTTCATGGTGTATATTTAGTGCAAAAGATTCCCTTTCACTCTCTTAAGAATGTGACAACATATCTCTTCTAAGGTTATATTGGAGGGTGACTCGCCCAATGTCATTGGCTGGTTAAAGGGTAAAAAGACGTATCCTTCGAGATTTGCTTGTTGGATGGATGAGATTAGAGACCACATTGTTAGGTTGGAGATTTCTTTTCAGCATGTGAAGAGGTCCACTAATGTTGAGGCGGAAAGACTGGCTAGGGAAGGAGTTGCCCTGTTTGATTATCTCCCTCCTTGATAGTTTCACCGTTTTCCTTTTTTCTTTCTTCCATCTCTTTTCCCTGACTTCCTTGGTCCGGTTTGTACAATCCCTTCTTTTTATCAATGATATTTTACCATTCAAAAAAAAAAATGACAGGAGCAGGTTTTTAATTTCAAAATTCTTAAAACTGGCACGTGCAAGTTTTACACTTCATAGTGATGGCACATTCTCTTCTTTCTATTTTTTATTTTGTAAGGACGACTGCCAATGAAGAAAAGAAAAGATTACAAAGGGGGAAGAGGCTGCCCTGTTGTTATTTATTTTGTAAGGGTATCACATCTTTCCAAGCCATTCTTCTAGGATGATGAGCAATGTATTTTGAGTTCAGATATTTATAGAAAGGCCTAGTCGAGAAATCATCATTAGACTCCTAGATCCAACATTTGTTTGTTTATTTATTTGGATAAAGTTTAGAGAAGAGGACCTTGGATGAGGAAAGTGGAAAGAATAGGAGTCGTGATAGGTCTGTTCAGTTGCCATTGGTGGTCGGAAAAGAAAAGGAAAGAAATGATGTGGCAAAAAAGAAAAGAAGGGGGAAAGAAATAAAAAAGAACAGAAAAAAGATTGTGTTTACTTGATCATGGAAAAAAAGAAACCGACTCTTCTTCTTGGCTGCAACCATGGAGGATAGTCTCTGTCGGAGAAGAAAGGGGCAAGTTCCAACCGAAGAAGAAAGGGATAAGTTCCTTCCATGGCAGAAACCCTTTAGCCCTTCTTCTTCCTTGAGCACCAGCAGGAGGTGTGGAAGAACCAGAGAGAACGGCAGCGGGATAGGGCCGCTCGCCGCGACTACGAGCATTCAACTATTCGACCTAAGGTTTCGGGAACTAGGATTTCGGCATGGCTACTAAGGGGACCTTGAAAAAACTCCAGAATATTCATAAAGGTTCTACCATTCAAAAAAATTATTCAGAAAGATCCTCCTACATCCTGCAGGATCTCAATTTCTCCATGACAGAAGTTCTCGCGGAGACTGCAACGAAACAAGTCGGGAAGACAACGGATTCTTGGGCTGCTTCTTGAAGAGTAGGAGAGGCAAATCTGTGGAAGAAAGAAGAAGACTGAGGGGTGAAACCCGTAGAAGAAGACACAAAAGCCAAATCAGAGGGTTGGTCCATTCTAGAAATAATCTCAAGAAAGAGCTGCTCAACCTGATCTCTGAAGAATCGGTAAAAGTTTCAATTCCACTCGACCTTGTTAACGCACTTTATCATATCAAACACTTTGCAAAATATGTTCTTGAAGATTCAATAGAAGAGTATTTGTCACATGAGGGCTCGCTATTCGGCCATCTATCTTCCTAGAGGTTAATAGTAGTACCTTTATCAATGGAAAGCTATGATTTGTGGACACGGACGCGAGTGTCGCATGCCGACACAGAGGACACGGCAAACTCCCAAAATTTAGAAACGGAGACACAGCTAAAATAGAAAGTACATACAATCATGATTTGTGGCTACGAATTCGTGTGCCGAGTTTCAACATGGATACGAGGTATCTGATATGGAAACCCTTAAAAATCTAGAAATAGTGCACACTCATACACGTGTATATACATATAAAGTTACTAACACTTTTTGCAGTACATTTAAAAGTGTCTAAAGGAGTGTCGACACGTCTGGACACATGTGTCAATAATAAATCCAAAGTGTCGGCCAAATCATAGATGGAAAGTATAACTCCTTCAAGGAAATTCTCCACAATCGAAGTGATCGATTGCCACACTATCAAACCTTTACCTTTGGGTAAGTTTTAGGCAATCCAAGGGGACATTTGACTATCAAACATCACCTGACCAACTACTTTCTCCAGTTGGTTAGTAACCTACCTCTTCCGCTTTCAGGCAAGGGTAGCTCTGAAGGGAGAGTTGAGCGGAACCAGGCATAAGGAGCTTCAATCGCTATTGATAGTTCACCTGCTAGGGCGCTTCGCTCTCTCCGTTTACACGGTACATTCCCTAAAATAAATCAGAAAGTGACGTTCACTTGCTGGGAGAAAAGTCTCCCCGAGTCCTTCCTCCTTGGTTCAAGTCATTTGAATAAGAAAGAAATGAATAGGGGCGACTTCACTTAACTTAACTGAACGTCGACTTATCTGTCACATAAAACTTCTATCAATAGTCAATACTAAGGTATATACAAGGTTTTAAATTTCGGTTTCGGTTTCGGACCTCAAGGAAATGGAAATATTTCGGTTTCGGTGGAAATCATGTAAAATCATGGAAATGCATGGAAACATATCCAAATGATGGAATTTTAAAATGAAACTTCAGGCAATGCTCAAACAAGCATAAATATACACTTAGAAACCATCACATAAGCAAGAGAGTCATCCATAATTGTTTAAGAATGTGAACATCTTGTGAGATGAGCTCATGTCTTAAAAAACAGTCCCCTATTTTCTACTTGGACCGCCCCTTATAGTGTAGGAGATGTCATTAATACACTAATGGGGGCTGTCCCAATTGAAAAACAAGCGCAGGTATAACCCTTAATGGTAATTTTTGTTTTTTCATTTAGTGAAATCATATCAGCACAACCATGTATTAACGGTTGAATGGATAAAACACTTGCAGTGGTTGTGGTAATATCACTTCCCATCCCCTTTTTTATTTGGGACAACCCCCTCTAGTTTTAAACAATAGTAATAAATACACTTGGGGGGCTGTCCCAAGTAAAAAAGGGACATATGGTTGTGGTGTTATCATTTCCCATCCGCTTTTTTTACTTGGGACAGCCCCTTCTAGTTTTAAACAATAGCAATAAATACACTGGAGGGGACTGTTCCAAGTAAAAAAGGGGGCATATGGTTGTGGTGTTATCATTTTCCATCCCCATTTTTTTACTCGGGACAGCCCCTCTAGTATTAAACAAAAGTAATAAATATTCATTGGAGTGGGCTGCCCCAAGTAAACAAGGGGGTTGTCCCAGTTACAGTAATAAATTTGGTGATTTTTTAAGAGATATGTACGCCCCTTTTTTTAACTTGGGACAGCCCTTTTTTGTGTATATATGACCACTCTTTTACAGTAGAGGGGCTATCCCAGTTAAAACAGGGTGGATACAATCATTATAGTTAAGATATAATCAGATCAATGTCACATGGCTTTGGGCAGAGAGATTCTGACGAAACACAAGCTGTGTATTTGATTTTTTTGATTTTTGTGGCTTGCATTAAATGGTGTAAATCATTTTTTTCATTATTTTAAATATCAAATTGCTTTGGGCAGAGATCTCTGGCGAAAAGCAGCCTATTTTTGTTAATTTTGTTTGACTTTTGTGGCATGCATTGAATGATGTAAATCATTTTTTCCTTATTTTATATATCAAATGGCTTTGGGCAGAGATCTCTGACGAAAAACAACCTATTTTTTTAATTTTGTTGACTTTTGTGGCTGCATTTCAGTACTCCAAATTTACATTTCGGTTGAAATTACTGGATTCAACGAAATTTCGGCCGACACAATGTAATATTTCGAATCCATGTACTTTCGGTGTCGGACTTGACCGAAACCGATACATTTCGGCCGAAATTTAAAACCATGGGTATATAAATAGTTTATCTCCGATTGCCAAGGTACGAATTCCAATTCAAGCGCCGTCTCAACAAGCAAAGAAAACTTCATTCCTCTGACTCATATACCTTACTCTGCTTTCAGTCGAGTGTCTATCACCACGACGACTATTGTGTCTAAAGACCCTCTCCTTTCAGTCGAGCTAAAGACTCTTCCGCTGGTAAAGGTCTCCCCTTTCAGTTGAGCTAAAGACTCTTCTGCTGGTAAAGGTCTCCCCTTTCAGTCGAGCTAAGGTTATGGAAGAACTTAGTCGAAGAAAGTGAGATGTTGGTTATGAACGTCCGTTGTGGAGACTACTAAGGAAAGGTAGTAGGTTGAACTAGCCAAGGCTAAAGAGCGAAGCCCCAACTCTCTCCTAATGTCGAGCATAAGTGGTGAAGCCTTCAAGCTCCATATGGTGACCCTAGAACTCACTCTGCCTCTCGATCAACAGGGAACTGGAAATGAAATGAAATCAAAAGCTTAGATGCTAATCTCAAGAATCAAGGGGAGAAGTCAGGCTTAGATACCTAAGGCATTAGAAATATTAATACCCGAAACTAGCAACCTTGAAGAGAAGGGAAACATAAATTATTAGAAGCTTGCAACTAGAAGCGACTCGAGATCACTAATACCAGCGCCCCACCTAACCCCAGGAATAAGGAAGGGCCAAATAGAAGGGGAAAAGAAAGGCGCCCACTATTAATGGAATGATTAGAAGCTTGCGCAATAAAGGCTATTTCTATCTCTTATATTCGATACAACCGAATAAATAGGGGTGCAACTCGGGTGGGTCGGGTTCGGGTTGAGGCCGACCCGAGCAACCATTTACTCAACCCGAACCCGACCCGACCCGACCCGAGTTCCAACCCGACCTGAGCAACCCTTTTTGCCAACCCGAACCCGACCCAACCTGAGTTCAACCCGACCCAACCCGAGATTTTAACCTTAAAAACTAAAAAAATTATAAAAAATTTCAGGTTGAACTCGGGTCGGGTTGCCCAAGCCCTCAACCCAAACCCAACCCGAACTCAACTCGGGTTGAGAAAACCCAACCCGAACCCGAACCTGAACCTGACTTGAACTCAACCCAACCCGAGTTTTTTCCGGGTTGACCCGCCGGGTTCGGGTTGAGCCCGCCTGAGTTGCACCCCTACGAATAAACCCTAGTACTCGGGTTCGGCTGGCTATTCATCAAGGGATGGCATGGGATCTTCGCCCACCTCCCGATAGATTTGGACCACTATTCATTATATTGAAGGGGCAACTACCAACCAGAACAGCATTATTGGTGCGGTATGCTTAGTAATCTCCGCTTCCATGAACTTCTTGTCCTAGACCCAGACCCTTACCTAATAGGCCTAGACCTTGAGGATTCCCTTTCATCTGTGGATAGATTACCCACGAACGAAAGGTGGTTATAACGAACAACCGAGAAGAATCAGAGCCACGCCGCCCAATCATTTCAGAAATCACTACTCTTCGAAATTGCCAAAAAACATTTGTCTACTCTATGTTTCTGCATGAGACAAGTAATTTCTATTCCATGAGACAAGTTTTCTTTCCACTCTATCCAGTATCCACTACCACAGACCATAGACAAAGAAGGGGAGATGGCCAAAAGAAGACCAAGGCAAGTGATCACAAGAGTATCAATCCTACATCCAAGGGTACCGCTTATAAAAGAAGATATTGAATTGTCAACATTGACGCCTATAAGAGAGCTTTTCAAAATGTTGATCTTCAGCCCTGAAATAGCCTCAAACCAACTCAAAATGGCTCTTTTAGTCTTGATATCTTAACTTCGGTAAAGCAATTTTGATGAGTTAGTGAAGAGGACAAGGAAAGAAATGTTTTTGCTCTTGGTTTTAAAGTGGTACGAGCCTTCCATTATGTGGTGGGAGACCCAAGAAACGGCTTTGGGATCCTGCCATTGACAGAATGGAAGAGTAGATTTCATCCTGGAAGAGAAATTTGTTGTCCTTAGGAAAACGAATACTCAAGCCGACCCCAACTAGTTTGGGACAAAGGCTTAGTTGAGTTGAGTTGAGTTGAGTTGAGGAGAAAGAATACTCAACTCAATTCAACTAAGCCTTGTCCCAAACTAGTTGGAGTCCGCTAATGAATCCTTCAGAAAATTTTCATGAAGAAGGTGAAAGAATCTACCCGGCTCAAATTGACTAAGTCTAATCCTAACACTAGTTGGGTTCGTCTACATTGATCATTTTCTTCCATTCTCTCCTATCCAAGGTCATGTTCTCTGTTATGTTCCTAGCCATCAAGTCTTTCCACACTGTTTCTACGCAAGTTGTTTCGGTCTGCCCTTGTCCCAAACTAGTTGGAGTCCGCTAATGAATCCTTCAGA
This sequence comes from Tasmannia lanceolata, assembly GCF_043159265.1. Classification (NCBI taxonomy): domain Eukaryota; kingdom Viridiplantae; phylum Streptophyta; class Magnoliopsida; order Canellales; family Winteraceae; genus Tasmannia; species Tasmannia lanceolata. The sequence goes on along the minus strand of NW_027518827.1, from coordinate 82,414 downwards.
AAATTTTCATGAAGAAGGTGAAAGAATCTACCCGGCTCAAATTGACTAAGTCTAATCCTAACACTAGTTGGGTTCGTCTACATTGATCATTTTCTTCCATTCTCTCCTATCCAAGGTCATGTTCTCTGTTATGTTCCTAGCCATCAAGTCTTTCCACACTGTTTCTACGCAAGTTGTTTCGGTCTGCCCCTACCTCTTTTTACTCCATCAACTTGGCACGAGTCACTTCTTCTCACTGCAGCATCCAAAGGCCTACGTTGGATATGCCCAAACCATCTTAAGCGGTGCTCTCTCATCTTCTCCTCATTTGGTGCCACCCCATCTAAGCATTCGCATCTCCTCTACACCCATCTTCTGCACATGCTGCTTCTTAGTGGCCCAACATTCTGAGCCGTACAGCATGGCTGGCCTCACAGCTGTCTTATAAAACTTTCCCTTCAACTTGGTAGGAATTTTACGGTTGCACATCACTCTTGAAGCATGCTTCGACTTCAACAACCTGCTCTTATTCTGTGATTAACATCTTCTTCAATCTCCCCGTCCTTCTGTAGGATTGAACCAAGATAGCGAAAGATATCCCTCTTAGGTACCTCCTGATTGATTGTCTCTTTTCAAATGCCTGGTTGGGGCCATCAAGTGCACTCAACCTTGTTAGATGGGAGGAGGTTTGTCAGCCAATAGGAGTAGATTTCAACTTGTTAGGTGGGAGGAGGTTTGTCAGCCAAAGAATGGTGGAGGCTTGATATCTGATATCTATATGTCATGAACAGAGTGCTTTTGGGCAAGGTACTGTGGAAGTTTGGGGAGGAAAGGTCTCATCTTTGGACTAGATGATTTAAGTGACGTATAGAGCAGGTTTTGGTGGCTGCAATTCATTTGATAATTACAGAAATTTGGATGTCACAGTTTAGAGAGTATCCTAAAATCTAAATTTCCTTTACAAAGAGGAATTCGGTACAGGGTGTCCAAGGGAGATGAAGTTCAGTTTTGGCTTGATCCTTAGGGGCTGTTTGGATACGCGGATTTTAGAAACCAGGTTTTTAGTTTGAAATCAGTGCAGGCTGGTGTGTGCTGTCCTGGCAGCATTTCTTGGATTTTAAGCAAGAAAATCAGGTTTTAAAAATCTCTCGTGCAACCTGAGATTTCTAAAACCAGGAAAATGGGAGGATCTTCTACTCTCTTGCTGATGGAAAGAAGGGAGAGAAGTCAAAAATGAGTCAAAAACGACGGCTGGTCCACTTCTTCTCTTGTCTCTAACCCTCTTTTCTAACCCTCTTTTACACTGTTTTCAAAGTAAAAACCTGGTTTCTAAAATCCGAGTATCCAAATGGCCCCTTAGTGTAATGAGATGCCATTGAAAGATTTCTTCCCCGAACTTCATGTTGTGGTGAATAATAAAGAGATCAATGTGAAAGATTCCTTCAGCTTTGAAGATGGTAGGGTGAATTGGAAGATTGTTTTTAGAGAAATTTCTTCAACAGAGGGGCTTGAAAGGGTGTTGTTGTTGATGGAGACACTGGAAACGACATAAATCAGAAGGGATGGCAAGGATAAGAGAATTTGGATACTGGCCCGAGATGGGATTTTCTCAGTCTGTTCTTTCTACCAGTCTTGTGTCGGCAGCACCTACCTCGTCAGCTTACAAGATTTAGAGAATTCTTGCCCCACCAAGAGTGTGCTTTTGATTGGACTGCTTTTTTGAACAAGATTTTGATGGTCGATCACTTGCACAGTCGAAACATTATTAGAGTAGACCATTGCGCTCTTTCCATCAGGCGGGGGAGAATGATGATCATATTTACATTCATTATTATAGGGTTACTAGCAAGATCTTTACCTTCATTCTAAACTTGTTTGGTATTGCTTGGGTTTTTCCAAACAAATTATCCAAGCTCTTCGATGAATGGATATTTGCCCCTCGGCCTATGGGAGGTAGGGCAATTGTTTTGAAAATCTTATGATTTTTTTTTTTTGAATGGCAAAATGGGATTCAAATTAAATCCTATGAATTCGATCTGAATCCCACGATTGAATCTTGCAATTTTTTATGGAGTCTTACAATTCAATCATAAATCGTATGATTCATACAATTCATGCGATTTATCCTAATTAAGTTCTATATAAAAGAAAATAGGACTTTCTTTCAAAAGACCCTCTTCCCTTCTACGTTAGAAGAAACCTTCGAAAACCCTCTCTTGAGAAGGAAGGCGACATAGGAGGAGTTCGAATGAATCGAACCAGTTTGAACCAGTCGAGCACAATGCATATTCCTGAGGGAATTACTCACATCGAGGAGGGAAGGGGGTATAATGAGGACAACATTAACGATTTACCAATTTTTTATAATTGATATTTTTCATTTGTTGTTTGAGACTCTGAGAATTGATATGATCATGTGTCTTTTATTAGTTTCAAGATTATTATCGAATGTGCATGGGTTTGGATGGAAGATAAATTATTAGTATTTTCTAATGATAAAAATAAATGATTAATATGTGACAAGTTTGTTACAGACCAAACGTATTAGGGTATTAAATAAATGAATGATTCGAATAATATTATGCTCTAGTTTTTTTCATTATATATATAAGATTGGTACGCTCAAGCGTACAATCCTTTTCTTCATATATATATATATATATATATATATATATATATATATATATATATATAAGAAAAAGTCGGCCAAAAAACAATGGGGGTCCACATTAATTGGGTGATGCAAACCACATTTGATGGGCCCTTACATTGATAGGGTGTGCCCGAAAAATAAGCTCCATAGCATCATCCTAACCCTTCGATTTGTAGAGGTTAAAATGGACGGGTTATAAACCTCCACAAACATGTCCATTTTTTACCTCCACAATTCGAAGGGTTAGGATGATCCTATGGGACTGATTTTCGGGGCACACCCTATGTACGTGAGGCCCAATCAAATGAATGCTCTGGATCACCCAAAAAATGTGGGCCCACTGTGTTTCTGGCCGACTGAGCAGATAACATTCATCTGATTGATCTAAGCCCTATATATATATATATAGAGGAAAGTGTTTCTAGTCGGCCGACTAGAGATCATTCTCTAGTCCGCCACCCAAAAACACATGGGTCCCACATATTTGGTGGTGATCTAAAGCATTCATTTGATAGGCCTCATCATAGATAGGATGTCCACAAAAATTCAACTTCATAGGATCTTCTTAACCCTTCGATTTGTGGAGTTAAAAAATGGACAAATTTGTGGCGGTTTATAGCCGTCCATTTTAAGCTCCACAAATCATAGGGTTGGGATGATCCTATGAAGCTAATTTCTTGTGGTCACCGTCTCTATGTCAGGCCCCATCAAATGAATGCTTTGCATCACCCAAATATGTGGGACCCATGTGTTTTTGGGTGGCGGACTAGAGAATGATCTCTAGTCGGCCGGACTAGAAACACTTTCCTCATATATATATATATATATATATATATATATATATATATATATATATATAATGTGGGCCCAAAACGCAGTTCGTTCGTACGTGGTACAGGAACGGGTACGGGGTATGATGGTAGCCCGGTATGCAGTACGATGAGGGTATGCTATGTTGGTTCGCTATTCGGGGTCGTGGGTCAGTTCGGAGTGCTAATTCAAACTCTCTCTCTCTCTCTCTCTCTCTCTCTCTCTATATATATATATATATATATATATATATATAGAGAGAGAGAGAGAGAGAGTGTGTGAGAGTTTGAATTAGCACTCCAAACTGACCCGCGACCCCGAATAGCGAACCAACATAGCATACCCTCATCGCACCATTTTTTTTGTGCGCTTAAGTTGTTATAGCGCCTCCCATTCGTTTAAATGTTTAGGTCCCGCTTAAGCGCACCAATGGGAGGTGTTATAACAACTTAAGCGCACCAAAAAAATGGTGCGCTTAAGCTCACCAACAGTATATATATATATATGAATGCTAAGATCGAGCAGGTAACCAACTGCTTGTATATAGCCGAGCTCTCATAGGTCCACTTGTAACTCTAAATTAGGAAAAGCAATCGGAAACGATAAATCTGCCCCCTTTTTTCCCGCTGAACTCTCTCAACCGGTTAAACGGTAACACACACTCTCTCTCTCTCTCTCTCTCTCTCTCTCTCTCTCTCTGACCGAAAAGCGTTGTTTCTTAACCCTTCTTTCTCTCCCTTCCTCTTCTCCAAATTTCTGGTCTTCTTCTTCTCTTAGACAGTATGCAATAGATCCCCATTTCATGATCTTATAAGAACAATCATGGAGAATCAAAGTAAGTTCTTCAACTCAATCAATATATTCTTCTTGGAGGAATGGATTCTTGAGGCTCTTGGGTTTGTCTCCTTCGCCTCTTGGGTTTGCTGTTTTCATGGTGCATCTGGGGACCATTGCAAATATTATTAGAAATGGTATCAACTACATCAGTAGTTTTGGAGCTACTATTATTTTCAACAACGACAAGGTCTGAGATGATCATTGGATTTTCTCGGTTAACCTTTGTTTGAACTTGATTGAAGAAAGAGGGATTTTCTTTTTTTCCTTTTTCTATTATGTAGAAAGATCTCTATCTGTGCATTGCTGTTTGATTAAAGCGGGAGAGGGGGGGTTCCTAAAAAAATGAATAGTAGAAAAGGTGGAGAGAGACATAGGTAGGAGATGAAATGATGGCTATGGACTTTTCACAGGCGTGGGGATTGAGGGGACGAGGACAAGAGAGAAGCACAAGTTGGGTTAAGAAGGGTTAACAAAGAATGCTCATCGGTAAGGAGAGAGAGAGAGAGAGAGAGAGAGAGAGAGAGAGAGAGAGAGGAATCTTTTGACGAGTTGAGAGCGTTGAACGGAAAAGAGGGAGCTGATTTATTGTTTTGGATTACGTTTCTTTACACATGGACCTATGAGCATTCAGGTGTCTACAAGCGGCTGGTTACCCGTTTGATCTTAGCATTCCTCATATATATATTATATATACATAATATTTTACAAGAATATTATTCCATAGTATACACTACATACATTTAATACACAAAATATAAAAACTTCATGTATGTCATACATATTTTTTCATAAAGAAAGTTCTCATTGGAATATATGAATATCCTTCCATAGTCCATACTACATCCATTTAATAAATAAAATAAAACCTCATGTATGCCCTACATTTTTTTTTTTCAAAAAGAAAGCTCTAGTTCTAATCTAACCCAAAATATGTAAGATTTGTAGCTCTCTCTCTCTCTCTCTCTCTCTCTCTCTCTCTCTCTCTCTCTCTCTCTCTCTCTCTCTCTCTCTCTCCCTTAGTCTATATGCATCTCTCTCTTTCTCTCCCGTGGGTCTCCGCGGGTCGTCATTTTTTGTGATCCGGGTCGCTAGCAAACCTCGTTTGGGATCGTGCGACCCCGGATCGCGGGTCGGAGGGCCGATGGCGAATCCGGTAACTATGTGGGGGCCCAGTATATTTTAAGCTGACGAAGTAGATAAGTTATCTAATCGATCGTGTGTGTATTTGTGTGTGAATGGATCTAACAATTTACTCTAGTTTTTTATAATATCTATATATAAATCAAAATGAATCTTGCCATTCAAAAGAAATCTGAATGAATCTTACGATTTACGATATGACCCCACTACAATTTACCGATTCCGAATTTCAAAACATTGGAAAGGTCTATCTAAAGTTTGGCTCTTCTTGTCGTTAACTGGGCAATCAGGGAAAAAAAAGAAATGGGGGCATTTTCAAAGGAGTGAATGCTATTTGCCATAAAGTTGTTTTGTTGATCGATTATCTAGCCAGTACTCTTCCACACACACACACACACACACCAAAAAAAAACGGTATCCTAATCAGAATTTTAACGTATTCAGTATGGGAAACCCATGCCCAGCAGGAGTGAGTGGCCTTTTCGAAGATGAGAATGGGATTACTAAGTGGGCTTTGTCTCCCCCATCAGCGAGGGCGCTAATGAGGCTGAAGTCCACGCTCTTTTAAATGAATTTCGTTTTTCGGACTCGACGGACCTTAACAATCGATTGTGGAACAATGATTTCAATGTTATTAGATGGATGAATAGCAAGGATCTCTTCCCATAGATATTTGTTGATATGATTGAAGATATTTTGGCCTAGATCAACAATTATTCCATGGCTTTTCAACACGTTTGGGATTGGGGGAATCGTTCAGTAAATCATCAAGCTGGTAAGATTAAATTGGAGATTTTTTATTTTCTCCCCCTTGAGGCTGTATTTTTTCCGGCATTTTGTTGTTTTTTTTTTTTTTTGTGCCTTGGCATGTCTTTTGACCATCTTGATCCCTCGGGCTTTCCCCTTTTGATAAAATTTTTATACTAAAAAAAAAAAAGAATAAAAGAAATGTGGAGAAAGATAGGGAGATATAATAATGGTCGAACTTCGTTGATTGATCCAATAGAGCAAAAGCTATTTAAACACATTATGAGCAACATGAAGTCAAATGACTAAAAATGCCTTTAAGAACTAATAAGTTCAAATAATGGCATCTAACATTACATTCCTACAGATCCATCTTGTATCAATCAGGCAGCAATGTATTTCCCCACCAAACCAATCTACATTGGAGGATCAATATATCAAGATTCAATGTCGTTTTGTGAAAAACTGTGTAGATTGGACCACTCTATTCGTGAGGCCTAAAAGTCGTTTGGCTACTAGCATTGCTCACTAAAGCTCTTGCCGATACAGGTTGGAACATAACAAGAAAGTAGGTACGATTGGCATTTATACACCAACTTCAGAAGTGATATGAAATCATTATACACGGTTGATATTTTAGGGGTTAACAGTCATTTATCAGTTATGTACCTTTTTCTCCTTTTGCCCCTAACTAAATAACATTTGATGTAACTCGTGTAGGTTCTTTATATAATAGTGATTTAACCTAATTTGGAATGATTTAACACTAATCAATCACATTTCTCTTCAACATGTGTGACTTTCTAGGGTAATAAAGCTTACAAACCCCACGTGTGGGCCTTTGAGGCAGCATCAAGTGTGGGCCTTCGGACTCTAATCAAGTCATGAGGCACTGAAGTTGACCTTCCAATATCCACTAATAACAGTGACTAGAAAGCAGCTATTGTGAAACATCAATTCATGCATGTAACAAATCCTTGTATCCGTTTTCTCAAAAAATGATTAAAACTAGGGCAGTTAACAGTCTGATAATAAAATCTGAAACATTATTTCCCCAACAGAAAAGGTTACCTTGTCACGAAAAGCCGATCATTAATTGGATTTAAGGCGAGACTTCTCAACTTCTTCTTGTGCTGACTAGAGATGTGGGCACCCTGATGGAAACGGATTATGCATGGTGATGAACATTTACGTATCAATGGAATCAAATCCTTATGTTCTTTCTGTTCTGCAGCTCTCAAAAGCAATTATAACAGCATTAAATCCTATAAAAGCCTACCATTTGATAAGAACATGTTATATGAGTAAAACATGACAAAAATAATACCAGGCACAACAAAAATGAACCATTGAAAGTTGAATAATGACAGCAGCATTAGCTCATCCAGTGGCAAAAAAAATTACCAAACTTCCTTTTAGTCACTTTGTCTTGCAATTCCATGGTTTCAGGCTCAGAAAAGGGTCTACGAGATGCATTTCCTTTCTGCTTTCCTTCACTGCTAGATTGACTAGCAGGGGCAACTGACGTTTTCATAAAAGCCTCTGACAATTTCACGGGTGGCGCAATTTTGGGGTTGACTGCAGGAATCAGAAGTTGAGGTCTACTTTGGGTATGCGTTTGAGAAGGATTATCTTCAATGTGGATAAGGCTAGCTGATTTATGTTCCACTTTAACATTACCAACACCATTGGTCATAGTCTTTGAAGATCCCGCTACATTATGTCGCGATCGAAGACGGGCCAGTTGAGATTCCGAATCGCGCAATCTCCTCTCAGCTTCTTGCAGCTGCATATCTTTTCCAAGCACACAATCAGTAATCACTTCAAAATATGAGTATCTGGACTAATGCAAGAGTATCCATCGAGCTGAAAGGAAGAATAAGATGAAGAGAAAAAAGAGAAGAAAAGCAAGAAGAGAAAATGAAAAGAGCAGAGTGAGTTTTTTGAACGAGTCAATTGAGTGGAAATAAAGTCCCACTAATCACAAAAATGGTAGGCCAGGTAATTATGATAATATAATTTTTTAATAATTTTTAAATATAACTTTTGGATCAAGTAAAAGTGGTTCTGGTGAACCATGCCAAAGAAAACATGAAAAATGTGTTTTGGTACATGACTAGGAAATATTTCCGAATTGAGATTTTTTTTTAAAGATCTGAAATAGGTTTATTTTGATTTTTTATTTTTTTATTTTTTTTTGAATGGTAGGTGTCTTTTGATTGTGTTAGGCATTTAGGCAACTTAAGACAGATTTATATTATAGGAACTGCCGACCCCAACTAGTTTGGGACAAAGGCTTAGTTGAGTTGAGTTGAGTTGCGTTGAGTTGAGTAAGATGGGATTGAACCACCAACCTCAGGTTGAAGAACAACGCCTAAACCAATTGAGCTAGAGACTCAACCCCAATGAGTTATGTTTTGGAGCAGCAACATGTAACTCACTTTCGAACCTATTTTGGTTGATCTAATACATAAGTTAAGATTTGATAGGTTGATCTATGGGCTAAAATTGAGCCTAAGACAATGTTACTATAAAGTATTGGAGTTTGAGCTCATATACATAGACAGATACATACATAGATACATATATGTATGGATGTGTGTGTATATGAATATATTTATACACTATTTCAAAAGAAAAATGAATATATTTATACATTTATACGTGTGTACTCATAATTCGTTAAGGTTTATGAACTTTGTTTTTGGGTTGTAATAGTTTACTCTCTTTCGATGTAATACAAGGTTCATATGGTGTTATACTACTCATAAAATATTCTAGTAAGTTATCTGGATCTCTTTGCAACTTTTAGGCCTTGTCCTTTTAGATTTTGACAACCGATTGTGAGTCCAAAACCAATTATTGGACTCAAAATTAGATTATTTAATCACATATGAATTCAAAATGACTGCCAAAAGATTTTATTTGCTTGTCACTCCAATTCAAAAGAATTTTCACGCATTACAAACTAAATTGCATGAAAGATCACAAGTAAAATCCATGTGTGCCCACTACAAATGCAACAATGTATCCATTGAACATTTGTGGAATAACACATGATAGCTATTTTTATGTATTTAGTGTGACATTTTCTTCCCCTTTAACGATTCTCATTTGATTTCAAAAAGGGAAATAAGAAGTTCATGACTAACTTTGGTAGCACCATGGTCAACCCCTGGTCAAACATTTTAGGAGTAAGGAGTCACATTGAAGCACTCGATTACAGAGATAAAACTGCTTAGGAGTTGCGGATATACTACTAACATCCGATAACGAAAGAATATAGTTAGATCAAGTAAGCCTTAACACATAGCGGGGGAGGGGACTGTCCTCTTTCTCAGAAGTTTTATCTTGTTTGACAAGCCATCAGAAGCATTTTAATACTAATAAATTACTCTGAAAATATAAATTAATCAACTAATACTCTGTCTTTATAAGTTATATTATGATTTGGATTGGCAAAGCCCGAGTTTAGAATTCCTCAGACCAATTTTTTATTTACGAGTTCAGGTTTCATCAGATCTAGCTCCCAAGTTAAAATCACACTTTTCTGTTAAAGAATTTGTTTGAAAACTGTTTGCAACTGCTTGAAAGAAAATATTGGGCACTGAATCAATAAAGCCAGTTATTGATCTCAGACCCTAGGGACCACGTCACCTCGCCTCGCCTCGGCCTCTCATCCCTCCCCTCCCTCTCTCTCTCTAGAGCAGATTCATTAATTTAATATACACCTAGCACGGGAACTCTATTGATATGGAAAGTATAAATAGTTTCTCTAAAGTAAACAATGGAGAGATTATGGAAAATATACCGACTTTGGCATGATGATAGTAGATGGTTGGTGGGGGACGGCAATATTAAATTTTGGGAAGATAAGTGCTTTAAAAAGACTATCTCTATAACTTTGCAATAGAGGAGGATAATACTCGGCATGACCTTCTAGTAAAGGATGCAATTATTGCTTACAACCTTCCCATGAATATTTTGTACACCAAATCAACCGCTTTATTTGGGATCAGGTTTGGAGGAATCGTTAACAATCTTTTTTGTTGATAGTAATGACTTGGGTGTGGAAGTATGAAATTATAAAAGAGCAATTTGCACATTCATCAATGAATAGGAAAAGCACCTGAGATTTATAATACGTTAACCTCTTGTTGAGATGATCGACTTCTTTAGTCCGGTGCTCAATGAGAGCCTTCATTTTCCCTCGATGATGATTCCTCTTCCACCTTGGCCTTCTTCAACACCGGGTTCATCGCTCTCACTAGGGCAATAATCCCTAATAAAAGAAGGGACTTTTATTTTTATGCGGGAGATTTTATATGGTGTGTGTGCGCGCGTGAAGTCCAGTATCTTTTCAGAGTTTACAGTCTGTAGGGCCCACTTCAAAGGATGATCCAAACCTTTCATTTGTTGGTCCACAACGTATATAGGCTCAGAGTTAACGTTGTTGTGGCCCAACAAATGATCGGTTTGGATCAACTTTTGAGGCAAAATGTGGGCCCCTCACAGCAATCATTTTCAGGAAAAGACAGCAAAAAGGGGGTCGTATATAACAAATTTCATTTCATGGGTTGTAATTGTTAGCACTGGTCGAAGGAAAGGTAAAGTGTGTTTCTCTTTTTGGCGGTTATTTTGGGAGATACGGTTTAAACTTTAAAGCGGTGAAGGGAGCAATCTAGAAAATCCTCCTCTTTTAAATTGTGAGAAAGTTGAGGTTTAGTTCTCGAATTTTGCCTTTTCGCAGTGCCTGCTCTAAATCCTCAACTCTATACCAACGGCAACGGGATGCCTGTTCCTTTCGTCAACGAGATGTTCGTCTTGGCCCGTGACGGCATCGAATTGGAAATCGACAAGATTCCTCTCTCTCTCTCTCTCTCTCTCTAGGGTTTCTTCCTTTAGGTTAAGGCTTTTGATTATACGCTACGGTTATTGCCCTTCTCCAACCCGGCATTATGGCTCAACTTATTTTCTATTGCAATCACTCTGTGTTCTCTCAATCATCACATCCTCCTTGTTCCTCACCTCTTGGCTGAAGAAATTTTTTCCTCCCAGGTTTATTATGTTTAGTCCTTTTCGCAATTTTAATAATGGAACGGAAGAATTTTTATTTTTTTTTTTTCCTTCATGCATGCTGTGCTTGTATTAGCCAAGGCCTAGGCTGATACCTGGATTTCTCAAGTTCCCATCTCATGAATTGCATGACCATATAAAAACTTATAAAAATTTGATAAAGAAAAACGAACCTGCAATGTAAGTTAGTAACTATGCGTTCGGAGAACTTAATTACAATACTATGAACATGTTGTGAAAGTTCAGACGAGTCATGAAAAATCCAGACAACGAATAGATATAAGTGTCAATTAGAAACAGAGCATCTCATATGTGTCTGGAAATAATTGTGTGTTTATGTTAGAAGACAGGATTTTAGTTATGCTTGAATAATGAGATTACACCAAGTGGATGTTAGTGATTTTGGATTATCAAAATCATGTATTTTGCATGTTTTAGTGTTTTGGAAAATATTTTATCAAAAGCGTTTGGGAAAAAGAAAATGTTTTCTTGGAAAGATTTGCTTTTACAAAAGGATGTAGAAGTGTAGTTGAAAAGATAGTCCCGTACCGGATGAGAGAAAGGAAAGAGAAGGACTTATAAAGCACTACCTTTTCTAATACTTGTTGATTGCACATTGGGTTGAACCCATGGTTGGACCCACGGGACGGTGCAACGCACCGTTCGCACAAGCGCACGCGCGCGCGGCGTGGGCAATGGGCTGTAGGGCGCATAGTGGCGCTTTATTGACGCTTTTTTAGGCGCACTTTGCACTTCGCACGTACCTAATGGTCGGCCCAACGGGCACATGACTCCAATGGTCAAAGAGTGTGATCAAATGGGTTGTGTCCCTTCCCCCAACGGTCATGTGCCAAGGGGGTGCGATCCACACCATAGATAGTTGATCTAACGATGACTGGGTTGGAGAGAGGTTTTACTCAAACCAACAGTCACCTCTAGAATCGATCAGGACCGTTCAATATCAATGGGTGCGATCTAACGGTCAGATTTCAAACATTCTGGAAAGGTGCCCTATAGAGGTGTTTTTTCACACTGAAAAGACACCAGGTGGTCTACAAAATGTGCAGAATTCATTCATTTCAAATAGAAAAACAAATTGGCAATTTTGACAGACTTTACACTCTCTTCTACACTCCTACAAAATCCCCAAGTATTTCTATATACTGTTTTTCTTTTGTTTACTGTTCTAGATACTGTTTTTCTGCAGAAACATTATCTAGAAATTTCTCTAAGGCTTGAAATTTCGGAAGGGCATTTCGGGTTTGATTCCGCTAGTGCTACGCGTCATCAAACATTAGTAGGGCTTCCCTACTAGGCTTCATTGTATCTTGGAGGCAATTCGCGGATCCCCTTTGCACACTACTAGTGGGGGCGAATCTTGTCTTAAGGAAAGTGATATCACGCCTTGAAGCAACAAGTTTCTGTTTTTTATCAACAGCAGTACTCTCAAAATTTCCAACAATCTTAAGACAAGATTATCTACTGTTGTTTCAATGGCACTTTATTCAGTTCGTCAAATGACCCAAGACTTTGTCAAACTCGAACGTTTTGACAAAGGAAATTTCAAGCGCTGGCAGAAGAAGTTGCACTTCATTTTGACATCACTCAAAGTGGTCCGGGTTCTCACTACTCTAAAGCCGGCAGCAAATAAAAATGAAACTTTGGCGGAGGCTCGTGCAAGGATGAAGTGGGAACAGGATGACTACATTTGCAAAGGGCACATCTTAAATGCTATGTCAAATACACTATTTAACATATATCAAGGCATGGGATCAGCAAGTGAAATCTGGAATGCACTTGAAGCCAAATACTTGGCGGAAGATGCCAGTAGCAAGAAATTCACTGTGAGTCAACTAGGAAGTTTCTACCTACTTAAAATGTCAAAAAGAAAGTGTATGAGACCGGAGGGGGCAGATAACGTAACCTGACCATGTTGACGTGAATGTGTTGATCTCTTTTCTTTTCTTTGGGTAAACCTTCTTAGTGGTTCTCTACGTGATCTTGGAATGTCAAGTTGAGGAGCCCCTGTCAATGGTCCAATAGCATGTCCTCTCATTTAACTTTCTTTGATGAAGGAAATGGACACGTCTAATCAATCACTCAACCAGTTTTGTACTCCAACAGTTGCCATGTTCCTTGTCATTATATGAATTATGTTGTTCATTAGGATTGGTGTAATGACCACTTTTTGACCCTTCTCTCAATTCCTTAAGTTTTGAACGTGTATCGAGGATCGAGATCATCGATCCACTTAGACCAACCCTTGATCCCGAAATAGGATCTCTTATTCATCCTTGATCTACTTAGATCAATCGGTCTAGAGATCAATGGCTCTTGTTAATTTATTCTATATTTGTTTCGGTAGCTTGGGGATTAAGTTTTCCGCGGAATAAGAAATCATTTGAAACACATTAAATAAGAAAGTAAGTCATATTAGGGGAAACCTACCTTCATTAAATGAAAATCCAGTAAAATTTAAAGAAAGGAGGAGATAAATAAGATAGGTTGGAGATTTGATCTCCACTTTTGAGGGAGATCTTGCACACCTCTTTTGGTGGGATAGATTGATTCACTTAAAATTCAAATTCCCTAATTAATAGCAAATTACTTTGTGGAAAAGATCTTGCAGTTATAAGATTTGGCAACTTACCTTTATTGCGAAACTCTTTTGGTGGGATAGATTGATTCACTTAAAATTCAAATCCCCTAATTAGTAGCAAATTACTTTATGGAAAAGATCTTGTAGTTATAAGATTAGGCAACTTACCTTTATTGCTAAACTCTTTTGGTGGGATAGATTGATTTACTTAAAATTCAAATTCCCTAATTAGTATCAAATTACTTTATGGAAAAGATCTTGTAGTTATAAGATTTGGCAACTTACCTTTATTGCTAAACAAAAAGGAAGGAATATAGGTGATTCCCCAATATCAAGCCAAAAAAAAAAAAAAAAGAAACCCACACCCCACTTTTTCTTCCTTTATATATTGTCTATATTTCTCCTTGCCTTAGTCTCCTTGCACACAATAACAGTAGGAAGAAAAGAAGAGAAGAAAGTAAAAGGGAGAAGAAAGAGAAGTCCTGTAGATCCTTAAGAGAAGAATTCACTTCCTTGTACTTTTCGTGACTAAACAAGTAAGTACCCTTATTACCTTCCTTGTCTTATTGTGTTTTCTCTTGGTCCCAAAATGGACCAGATTTAACGATGTAATGAGTAGTTTTCCTTGGTCCCGAAACGGACTAGATTTAACACTGCTTTTGTGTGTTATTCTTGGTCCCAAAATGGACCAAATTAAGCGTTGTTTTGTATGTTGTTCTCGGTCCCAAAACGGGACAACAACTTAATATTTTCGCGTATGTATTTTCCGTCCCAAAACGGGACATCAACTTAATGTTTTCGCGTATATATTTTCAGTCCCAAAATGGGACAGCAACTTAATATTTTCGAATATGTATTTTCCATCCCAAAACATGACAGCAACTTAATGTTTTCGCGTGTTAGAAATGAGATTAGGGTTAGAGAAGAGAGGAAGAAGAAGAGGAGTGAAGGTTGGAAAGACTCCACTAGGGAGCTCCTCATGAATATGATGTATATATAGGCCCAAACTAGGGCAACAACATACAATGACTACAATACCCCTGACTAATACAAGTAATGTCTAAACTAACCTAATACATTATTCAACACTCCCCCTCTAGCTGGAGTGTATATACTATGAAGCTCCAGCTTGCTACAAAGAACTACGTCAACAACTAAAAAAAGTACAAGAAGCTCATGCACATCCAGCTTGGTATAACACTCACCCTCAAGCTGGTGTGGTACATACATAATGAAAAACGTAAACAAAAAAAAAACAAAGGCCACCATGAACAGCATCAAGATCAATGTCCATCAAAAGAGTAGCTCCCCTGAAGTAGCACAACAACGAGAGCGATCAAATAGGGCCTCTCCCTGAATGAGAGCACGATGAACATATCCGCATATCGAGGGCAATGGAGGCACCATGGCAAGAACAACTACAATTCAGCAAGCAAAAGAGGCACACCAAAGGTGCGCACAACGAACATTGGCGAAGCAGCACAACGCCAAGTGAAGAGGATAGCAACTGATGGGAAAACCATCGAAGACAAGGTCGACGGAGAAACTGTTGCCTGGAGGGAAGGGATAGAGAGAAAGAGGATAACCAACCAACGATGGGGAAACCATCATCTGGAGACTAGGTCGACGGCATGAACATCGTCACCTGAAAAGATAAGAAGATATGAAGAGGATAACCAACCAGCGATGGGGAAACCATCGTCTGGTGACAACGTCGACGGCATGAACATCGTCGCCTGGAGATAAGAAGAGGAAGATAACCAACCAACGATGGAGACATCATCGCCTGAAAACAAAGTCGACGACATGAACATCGTCGCCTGAAAAGAGCATACCAACGATGGGGAAACCATCGCCCGGAAAGGAGAGGCCGACGGGAAAAGACAGTCGTTTGTAAGAGAGCCGACCAACGATGGATATGGAAGCCATCGCCCGGAAAAGGAGGGAGAAGATAACCAATTAACGATGGGAAAACCATCGTCTAGAAAGAAGGTCGACGGCATGAACATCGTCGCCTAATGAAAGGTCGACGGGGAAACCACCTCCTCAAGATAACAAGATAAAAATGAAGAAGAGAACCAAACAACGATAGGGAAACCATTGTCTGGAAAGAAGGTCGACGACATGAACATCGTCGCCTAATGAGAGGTCGACGGAGAAACAGTTTCCTCGAGATAAGAAGAAAACAGGGAAGAAGATAACCGACCAACGACGGGGAAACCGTCGCCCGGTGAAGATAAGGCATAAAGCCGGACAACACAAAGAGACATGAAAAACAAGACATGAAAACAAGACAACACTCCCTCAAGAAGACAAAGACAACACTAACATGAAAGCACTAACAACAATCCCCCTCAAGCAAAGACAACAAAGTGGACAACACTCCTAAGAAAAGACACAAAGAACTACATGAAAACACTCCCCCTCAAGTTGAAGGTCAAATACCTTCAACTTGCAATGAAAAAAAGACAAATAAGGCACTACACTGCTTTCGGACATTTGATCAAACACTTGGTGTGCGCTATAGAGAAGAAGAAAAAGGAAAGATGACAAACAAGGCACCACACCTCTCTTAGATCTTTTATCAAATACTTGGTGCGCGCCTTGAAGAACTACATAAAAGACATAGAAGGTAATAGGCACCACACCTCTCTTAGATATTTTATCAAATACTTGGTGCGCGCCTTGAAGAACTACATAAAAGACGTAGAAGGTAATAGAAAGAAAGAGATGATAAGAAGACGACAACAAGACAAACACAAGAGAACAACAAGAAACAATACAAGACAACACTCCCCCTCTAGTTGAGGCCAAAGGCCTTCAACATGAAACAAAAAGAACACTTTCAAGACACAAAACCCCTTTGAGACATTTCATCAAACACTTGGGGTGCACCTTGAAGATGAGATGAGAAAGACAAAGGCCATAGGCCAAAAAAGCTATAGATAAGAGAAAATAAAAAGAGCTTTGGAGTGGGGGAGAACCCAAAATGGGTTTACACAAGTAATACAAACATGATTTTTGTTTTGTTTTGAGATATACGATAGAGGAAAAATGGGTCAAAAACGAAATGGGTTTGACGAAATGAAAGAGAAAGAGTGAGATTTCTAGGGTATAGAAATGGGTTTTATTTTTTATTTTTTTATATTTGAGTATTGTAGCGGGTTACTGTAGCGGTTTATTGTAGCAGGGAATGGAGGGGTTAGGGGAAAGGGAAGAGGGGCAGTGGGAGGAGGAGTAGAAGGGAAGGACACAAGCACGAGAGAGATTTTCTTCAAAAAAAAAAAAGGGTTTTAAAGACAAGGAAAGAGAGACACTACGAGAGAGATATTTGAGGGATTTGCGATTTGAGGGAGAAACTATAGAGAGATAAAGAGAGGAAAATGAGATACGAGAGATACGAGAGAAAGGGATGATGGCATGGAGGGAGATACTCTTCTTCTTTCCTTCTTGAAGGATCAGCCTATTGGCTCTGATACCATGTTAGAAATGAGATTAGGGTTAGAGAAGAGAGGAAGAAGAAGAGGAGTGAAGGTTGGAAAGACTCCACTAGGGAGCTCCTCATGAATATGATGTATATATAGGCCCAAACTAGGGCAACAACATACAATGACTACAATACCCCTAACTAATACAAGTAATGTCTAAACTAACCTAATACATTACTCAACATCGCGTATGTATTTTCCGTCCCAAAACGGGACAGCAACTTAATGTTTTGGTGTATGTGTTTTCCGTCCCAAAACAGGACAGCAACTTAATGTTTTCGCATATGTATTTTCAGTCCCAAAACGGGACAGCAACTTAATGTTTTCGCGTATGTATTTTCTGTCCCAAAACGGGACAGCAACTTAATGTTTTTGCGTATGTGTTTTCCGTCTGTCCCAAAGCAGGACAACAACATAATGATTTGTAGTGTGTGCTTTGTAACCCCAAAACGGGACAGCAATAAGGTATTTGATGTGTATATTTTCCGGCTCAAAAATAGGGCGGCGATAGAGTCTTTCATGACTGTATTTCTATGCCCAAAACGGGACAGCAGTATAGTGTCTCAGTATGAGTGTTTTTACGCCCAAAACTGGGCAACAATATGATGTTTTTATGTACGAGTTTTATGCCCTTAAACAGGGCAGCTATTAGTGTTTTTGAGTGTGACGGTATGCTCGAACAAGGCAGCAATATGGTGTAATTAAGAGTATGCGTGAGTCTCACTACGGGACAGGATCAACATTAATTAGAGTACAAATTTTTAGCAACTTCAACCTAGTCTAAACTGCCATTCTCTACACTCAACTATGTGACTTCAGGATCGTTGCACTCTACTCTCTAACATGAGCCATCTCATCCTACTGCGTTCGTAAGATTAAGGCAGGTGATAGCTAACTTTGCTCGTATGACTTTCAATTCATGCAACAAGAATGGTGAAGTATCTTCATTTTTATTGTTTTCTAAGTTATTCTATGGTAAATGAAATTTTGTCTCTTATATTACATGTTGGAAATGGAATCTGATTTCTAATAAAGAATTATCAGTTTAATTGAATTTGTCAATCACATGGAATAACTGGGAAGCAGTATGGAAATATAAGAAATATCCAAAGAGGAAATGGGAAAGGGTGATGGGAAACCTTGAGTTATCCCCGTAATTAAAGGTATATAACTTGGGAGAACAGCACAACTCCTAGTTGATGTCGGAATCCTACGGAGACCAAGAGTCCCTAGGCGGTATGATCTACCGTAATAAGTCCACGCGGAGTCGGCCGTGTCGGCAAGGGCAGCAAGCTAGTGGGAGCTGGAGTGCCCGGGGTTTAAATGAAATTGTTATGATAAGAATGTTGTAGATTTATAATTGTTCCTATTGTTATTGAATTTTTCTCTTTCAGTTATTAGTACATTGTTCACTCTAAAATGATTTTTCTATTCAGTTGTAAAACATTATTCTGAAAAATTATAACTGTCTTATTTATTATATATGGATCTTGATCTGTTGTTTTAAATTGAACTCTCATACTGGTTTAGTTTCTATCATCCTGCTGACTCTATTTTTCTCCCCAGGACTAGAGAACGCTAACGAGAGTGCGTTTGCGCACGAGGATGTCTAGAAGATAGGATGGTGGGAGCGAATAAGCTGAGAAGACGATACTTTTCGTCGATGTCCCGGTTTTAATTTAGATGGCCTAGTTGGACTTTATTTGGTTGAATAAATTGTTGAAATGTTTATGTTATTGTATGGAAATATTTTGAAAATGGAATAAGAGCGATGGTTGTTTAATTTTCATATAAGATTTTTAAAAAAAAAAATTATGAGTATTTTGACAGGTATTTGCTTGTAGCGATCCGGTCACGGAAATCGGGTTGTTACAGTTGGAATAGAGATTGAGTAAAAAGTTGGTTATGCCTTTAATAAATGTTGCAGTACAGGTATCAACCACTACTAGTTGATATTGGTGCTACCCAATTTCATTGTTTGTACGAATCTAAAAAAAGGGATAGTATGCATATCAATTTTCTTGAGCCACCCCTTTGCCCTTAATGTCCCTTTTCCTATCTCATCATTTCTTACATGGGCTTAGGGGTTTCTCCTTCTTTGAGGTAATCTTTTCTTACAGGGCTTAGGGGTTTCCTTTTCTTCGAGATCACTACTTCTTATAAGGTTCAGGGGTTCTACCTTGCCTTCTTTCGAGACTACTCTCTTCACATTCCTTGGGGTACGCTCTGCATTTCGGGATCCCATCGATTTTGGGAACACAACTTGGTCGGGTTTGGCGATGACGGACAACAACCTCTTGACCCAAAACCCCATTTCAATCAAAAGGGATAAAAATACCACAAAAACAACAAAACTCTTAAAAAAAATACTAAAAATATTTTTTGAAAAGCTGTTTCGAACTACGTTGGCTTGATCCCTTTCCACAGGGTACGTAGGCAGCTTGAGACCGTCATTCCAAGTCGAGTCAAACCTTTTCAATAAACATATTTAAATCTTTTCAAAAATCATTCAAACCTTTTAAATAAAACATTTTCAAACCTTTCAAAACAACAAAAATATATATATATATATATATATATATATATATATATATATATATATATATATATAAAGCTAAAAAATCGGCAAGGATGGTGATTGCCAGGTCACTCGGAGCCCTCTTTTTATTTCATTTCCGATTTTGATCGTGGTTTTCCGGTTTTATCGGTTTTCCGACGTTTTATCAGGTTTTGGGACGGGCGATGACGTAGCGTGGCCCCTTGACAGGGATAGTCCTCGCTGAGCCCAACGATAGGTTATGACGATGGCGAGACTTGTCCGATCTTTAGCGAATTAGGACCGCTGGGCTTGATTCCTTTAGAATCGCTCCCTGAGCCTATCGTGTGTCCCCTTTTCTTTTCCCTGGCGTTTTTGGTCCTCATATACCGTTGATTTTCCGATCCCTTTCTTTCCTTGCATCTTTTAACTCATTGTGTGTTTGTCTCTGGTTTCTTATGTGTTACTTTTAGATTGCTTGTTTTTCTAGCATGTGAACGTTTACTATTTTCTTAGCATTTTCTCTTGCATAGGCTCGCATCCTAGTGTGTTTATTCTACTGCTTTGGTTGTTTACTACTGTGCTTATCTGTTCATTCACATGCTTAGCTATAGCATTTATTCATTCATCTTATCTTGATTATCTGCTTAGCTGTAGCTATGCATGTGGTTGTTTATTGCTTTCTTAGATGTGTTGAGTTAGGATTATATGTGATGAGTTATGACTTGTTTGTTTTAATTGCCCATCCCTGGGTCATGCATACTTAGGTAGACGTTTTCTCTGGGATGCATGTTCCCATTTCACATGATTTTTGCCCAAAATTCTTCGAAGTTAATAAAAAATGGCATAAGAGACCGAGTGCTTGCACTTATGCGAATTGGGGAGGCCTAACACCTTCCCCATTCGTCATCAGGCACGGACTTTTGTATCTTTGGTTATCTGTTACAACAGAGTATTTCATGGTGTCCAGGGCCGACTTCCTTGGATGGCGACTCTTCATATTTTAGGTACGTCTTGGTTTCGAGACTTCGGTCTCCGGATCAAGAGGTATCTCATATATAGCCACCCATGCTGTAGTGGCATCATTTCGAGAGTTCCTTGGTAGAGCTCTCATTCACGTGTGGAGGTCTCAGAGTATTGACGGGGATCTCGTATCCTTGCCAGCGTCCTCGGGATCGGGGTCCACAGTGGCACCCGGTTGCCATGCATTTATCACCTAAAAATGCAACAGTCAAAGAACATTAAATGTTTTTTGATGACATGCAACCAATGTGGGTGCTTTTCATCTTATTTTTGCAAGGACGCCCCTGAGTTCTAGCATTTCTCTTTTTTTATATACATTTTTTTTGGGGATTGAAGGATGAGAGTATGAGACGGTCATGGCTTGGTCCCAATCACATGTGAATTTGGGTGGTGCGATCGGATCTGAGTCGGGTCCGTTGGGCTTTTCGGGTCCGGTGACAGGCCTACTTCCTTCTTCTGCTACGCATTTAGTATTTATGTCGGAAAAATAGAAAATGAGACCCCTACTATTCCCTCTTCTCGCCCCCAATCCAATTCCCAAATTGTAGCTTCATCACTTGTAAACTTGTGAACTGAAACTTGTAAAATCACAGCAGAATAGCAGATGGGTATCGGTTGAGATCTCTCTCTATCTCTCTCTCTACAACATGGGTTTGATTTCCAATATGAGCCTCCTCTTCTATCTGACTAGTCTCGTCAGGGCTCAAAGTGGTGAGTTGTTCTTCTCTCTTCTAAAGGAAAGGTTTGGCTTTTGCCAAACTCCTTCTGTACAATTCATGGCTATTATGTCTGTAAAACAACCTCCCTTTTTTTATATTTGGAGGGTTTACAAATGTCTCTGCTTATTCCTGCTCCCGTTCTATTTTTCCTTCCCAATCTATCTTATGATTCGGTAACTGGGTTGCAAAGATTTTTGCACATTTCATGCTTTCTTTAACCAAAGCATGAAAACTTTTTTGAGCTAGTATCATAAAAGCTTTTCTTTGCGTCGCTGTTTAATAATTATTTCTCTCAGCAGTGTGTTGGGGTTCCACGCAGAAGCAAATAGTCCCACATCGGATAAGTGAAATAGATGGGGATGGGTTACAAGGGAATGGGCACCCTCCCTCTAATGGCTAGCTATTAGGGATGAGTTCTACCCGGTTAAATTCCCAACACAGTGACTCCTGAAAATAATGCTAGTAACTAGATCAAGCCAAATTCCCAGGGAAACAGGATAGGAACCCTCCTCAATATCATCCTTCCTGTGTATTTTTCGGTGGCACCAGTACTTATTTTTTTGCCTAAATGGGTTTTCTATTATCATAAAATAAATGGTGGGATCAATGTTCTAACAATTGAATTTATATTATGAGATGGCAAGCCAAAATCAAATTGTAAAATGTAATTGTTATTCAACTTGAATTGTGGTTCACTTCCATTTGAGATCATAATGGAATCATATGATTTGAATTGCAAATCGTAAAACTTTAAAAATATTGATGGCAGCTTATTGAGCTTTCTGTTATTTGATTCTTGACACATGTCCTAATTTATAACTTGGGTAAAACCCGTTGTGTTTATTGTGCTAAAATGTAACATTTTCTCTTGGCAGCATTATGCCCTTCTGATTGGGAAGTCGGTCCAAATAAGGATAAATGCTTTAAATGTATGAGAAGTTCCCAATCTTGGGATAGGGCAGAGGCATTTTGTCAAGATTATCACAGACATTTGGCAGCATTGACGTCAGTCCAGGAATTAAGTTATGCTCAGAAGTTATGTGCAGAGACCATCAATGGTTGCTGCGTTGGTGGACGAGGTTACAATTCTGTCGTCGGTTTTAGTTGGAAATGGTCTGACAATATGTCACGTTGGAACGAGTCGGTGTTTCCAGGATCGCCATTTCACTTCAATTGTACCAATGCTTCATGCTGCAATATTAATCCATTCGATTTATGTACATTGGTGACTAATGGTCATGCTTCTCTAGTCGGGGAGAGATGCAATACGTCTCATGAGTTCATATGCATGCTTTATATAGGTATTTCTGACCAACTGATACCATTCCATCCTTTGATTTTTATTTTGATATTCTCTTCTTGCTTGAGCTTTTCCAAACCTTCCTGGTTGAGATTAAATTAAACATGAACTTATTTTGATATTCTATTCTTGTTTGCACCAGAAAATAAATGTTACCACAAGCAATGCCACAA
Source organism: Tasmannia lanceolata (assembly GCF_043159265.1). Taxonomy (NCBI): domain Eukaryota; kingdom Viridiplantae; phylum Streptophyta; class Magnoliopsida; order Canellales; family Winteraceae; genus Tasmannia; species Tasmannia lanceolata. The sequence continues at coordinate 59,334 of NW_027518827.1, read as the reverse complement.
GGAGTATCTTATCATCCTAGCAATTGTTAGTGGGTTGATTCTTGCTACCACCCTAGCTGTTGTAATTTGGCTCCTTGAATACAGGCGGAGCAAAAGACGGAGAAGGTCGACGAAAATATCTAATCCATCAGAAGCTGCCTTGGTTCCTCCATCATGGAAAGTATTCATGAATGAAGAAGTCAGGTCAATTACAAAGAATTTTAGTGAAGGAAACCGACTTATTGGAGATGCCAAGACAGGGGGCACATATACTGGGCTTTTGCCCGATGGTTCGAGGGTAGCAGTCAAGAGATTGAAGCAGTCTAGTTTTCAGAGGAAAAAAGAATTTTATTCTGAGATTGGAAGAGTTGTAAGACTTCATCATCCGAATCTTGTTGCTGTGAAAGGATGTTGCTACGATCATGGAAACCTTTATATTGTGTATGAGTTTGTTGCTAATGGGCCCCTGGATAGATGGCTACACCACATACCAAGGGGGGGGGGCAGGAGCTTGGATTGGGTGATGAGAATGAGAGTTGCTACGACTCTTGCACAAGGAATTGCGTACGTGTACATCTTTGATCCTTTTGTAATGCAAAGAACCGTGAATCTGGACTGCATTTTTATTCTGGTCTATATTTATGTTTTAGTTTTACTTTGGTGTGTTTATTTCGCATGATTGAAAAAGATTGTGCAATTTTCAAGTTGAATTGCTGGCTTATAGCTTAGAGATTTTGTTCCCTATGCTTCGATGGTGTGATTGAACTTTGCTAGTCAAAATAAACTAAATTACTGTCAATAACGGAAGTAGCCGCTCTAATATTTTCTTTCGTTATGATATATAATTGTTTTTTGCTATTTTATGCCGTAATATGGATATCGTTTGATGACCATAGCTCAATTCAATTGAATGCAACTTCTTCCCCACATCTTCTTTCGCTATTTCCTCAGATACTAATGAAACATAAGTAAGAGATTTCTCTTAGAAATAATTCAAATATGTTTTAGAACGATGAAACTAGATGATGCATGATTCTCAGTTATTTTAGCAGTGTCAGCATATCCTTCTATGATAGACATTGCCTCTCTTTGATTCATCATAGCGATTGCTTTTCTTTTATCTTCATTTAAATTTTCTTGTCACTATACAGAATTCCAAAGTATGTTGAATGATAATTCAAGTGTCCACCTTGCTATATTAGGCCCTAGCTACCATTGCATACAACTCCTAGAGGCCGTTTGACTTACATGCCATCCATGATAAAATTTATCCCAAAAAAGCACTTCATAATGAAGAGGAAGTAAGATAATTATCTTAGAAATAATTCATAATTACATCTAAGAACTATGTAATTAGATATTCTCAGTTATTTTGGCACATGGCAGCCTGCTGTCCTAAGATAGACTTCAATTTCTGTTTGATTCCGTATAGCAATTCCTATTCTCTTATTTTGTATAGTTTTTGAACTCTCGTCTTTGTACATAATCCAAAGTTAAATGATAGCTCAAGCATCCACTTTGCTATCCTAGTCATCATTGCATGCAACTCCTAGAGGCTGTTTGATTGTTGAACGCTATTCAATATATAATTTATCACAAAAAAGCACCATATCTTCAAAAAGTTAAATGTAATCTAGCCAACAGATGGTATTCCGCTTATCCTCGTCTTTAGAAACGTTAGTGTTCTTGAAGGATAGATATCATGTGGGATAGAAATTATCTGGAACAGCCTATTCTTGAATACAAGGAATCCCAGAACATGGTCTTATCCATGAACGCCTATTCTGCAATCAAACATCCCCTTAATGATTTCATTTGGGTCGTGGAAAAATGTGTACTGCTTCCTGTTTTTGGCTTTCTTGCATATGCCTTGTGTTAAGAAAATCCACAGGCCAAATCCGATCCGATCATGCACAAATTAAACTGAAAAATAAAAAAATAAAAGAAACACAAGCAAGCCACAAGATGAACACCAAGAGTTTACGTGGTTTGGCCAAGCCTACTCCACGGGCGAGAAACACGATCTTCCACTATGAGAAAATCAATATACAAGGATTACAATGGATTTAACCCAAAACCGAAAACCGAAAACCCTTTCCTTGCTTCCCAACCCAAGACCGTAGAAGAGAGTAACTCGAGAGAAACCCACAAGAGAAAATCCCAAAAGAAAAGCCCAAGAAGAAACCCCAAGAGGAAAGCCACTTTCTCCTTCCCACTTTCTCTCTTCTCTCTTTTCTCTTCTCTCTTTTCTCTTTCACTCTCTCTCTCTCTCTCTCCCTGTCTCTCACTTTCTCAAACCACACAAAGAGTCTCGTTCAGATGAAGGTTTCCAACACTTATTGGAGTGATGCCGTTCTTACAGCCTGCTTCCTTGGGAACCATCTTCCATCTTCCGTGTTGGGTGATCGTTCTCCTTTTTCCATTCCTCACCCTTCGGGTGATCCATTTCCTTTAACACCTCGTATTTTTGGTTGTCTGTGCTTTGTTCATCAGTTGTGATGAGCTTGACCTCCGTTCTAAGCGGTGTGTCTTTCTTGGCTACTCTCGCAAACAAAAAGGGTACAAGTGTTATAGTCCTACCCTTTCGATGAACCTTTGTATGTGCTGACGTTACCTTCTCTGAGGATATCTCCTATTTCTTTCCCACTACTACTAGCTTTGTTCTTGTATATGGGGTACCTCTTCCCTTATATATTCCTGTCGTCACTGCCTATCTTACCTGCCTTACGTAGCCCTGTCATCACTGAGTTTGGTTTACCTCCTACCTTATCTAACCCTATCATCACTGCCCATCCAAACAGGTGAAGTTTTATACTCGTCATCCGCGCGAGTAGGTGTCCACTGATATGGCTGCTCCTTCCTCTCTGTCACCTCAGTCCGATCCACCTCCTCAGTCTGGTGGATCCACCCTAGGTATTGATCTTCTGTCGTGAGTTGATGACTTGATGTCCACTGATACGCCTGTCACTTCCTCTCTGTCACCTCAATCCGATCCACCTCCTCAGTCTAGTGGATCCGCCCAAGTATTGATCTTCTGTCTACTTCTTCTGAGTCCCCTATTGCTTCTCAACCTCGTTCACGGTCTACTACTCATCTTATCTCTCATTTCTTTTCATATGATCATGTTTCTTCCTCTTACATGAGTTTTCTATCATCATTATCATCTCACGCTATACCTAAGTCTTTTGTAGAGGCCTTATCTCATCTAGGTTGGCGCTCTGCTATGGAGGCAAAGATGGAGGCTCTTGCCTCTAACCATACATGGGAGTTGGTTCCTCTGCCTCGGGGTGCTCAGGCCGTTGGTTGTCGTTGGGTGTTTACTGTTAAATATTTGTCTTATGGTACTGTTGATCGGTTGAAAGCCCGTTTGATGGCTAAGGGCTATACTCAGACCTTTGGTGTCGATTATATGGAGACATTTTCCTCTGTGGCAAAGATACTTTCGATTCGTGTATTCATTTCTTTGATAGTTAACCGTGGATGGTATTAGTTGGATGTTAAAAATGCCTTCCTACTCGGTAACCTCTCTGAATAGATGTATATGGAACAACCTCCTGGGTTTGTTGCTCGGGAGGAGATTGGTTCTGTTTGTCGACTTTGGAAGGTGTTATATGGGCTACAACAATCTCCATGAGCTAGGTTTGGCAGATTCAGCGATGCTGTTAAGCGGATTGGTTTGAGATAATGTGTTGTTGATCACTCCGTATTCAGTGCTCACTCTGATGATGGCTATATCCTTTTGATTGTATATGTGGATGACATTGTGATTACTTGAAATCCCAAAGGGCAACACACAAGAGGGGGGTGAATTTGGTGTTTTAAAATTTTCTTCTTAAACCACAAGAGTATGTGAAATTAACCTAATTAGTTCTAGCCCTTGTTCAAATTATATTCAAGTAAAAGGAAAGAGGTTACCACAACACCACAAGAGAAGAGTGAGAGAGTGAGGAGACTATACCGCGATGTATAGTGGTTCAGTCACAACTTGACCTACTCCACTACCCAAGTACTTGGTCTTTCCGTGGGATTTTCTCCACTATTGTGAGACTCCACAACGCCGCCTCACTAAGCGTTACAAACAACACCTCCGTCACAAAGGGGACAAACCCTTGTTGTACAATCCGCCTCTAAGGACGTTCTCCTGCATTGCACACTGCCTTGAAGGATGAAAAGAATACAAGAATGGAAGAAAGAAAAGAATACAAGCTCTCAAGCCTCTTAAAGGCGAATACAACCCTCAAAGCTCACTAAATCTCCAAATGATTGAAACTAAATAGTTTTGCACAAAAACATGGCGCGGTCGACCGTGGAATCCGCGGTCGCCCGCCAAGGGCTTTTTGTTTGATTTAAAAATTTCGCTCAAAACGTTCCGCGGTCGACTGGGGCATCCTCGGTCGACCGCCAAGACCTTCCTGGACGGTTTCTGGATTTTCAGAAAACCCATCCGCGATCGACCGGCCCGCTTTAGTTAGGTTGATGCTGGAATTCCAGCCATCATCCCGCGGTCGTCCGACATAGCTCAGTCGACCGGCCCTGTTTTAAAAAACTTGATTTTAAAAATTGAGTTTAAGGGACTTTGGGCCATGGTCTTTGGGCTTTAGACTTTTGTTTTTCAAATCCTTTTATGAACTATGAAAAGTGATTTTCAAAGCGATTTGAAAACATAAATTCATGCAAACACTAAATGCCAAGAGGACTCCAATGCATTCTAAAACATATGAACCTTGAGTCTTCTCTAGCTTCAATCCTCTTGATCACTTGCATGAGCCGTTCCTTGTCTTGAGATAGTCTTCTATCTTGCTCTTGCGCTTGTGGTTCCCTTGATTCTTTGATAGACAATACGGGTTGAAGGCTGACCACCAAGAATTGACTTTCTCCAAGACGAGCCCGTGATCTTCTAGCTTCAAATGTTGATATGAATGTAACATGTCTAAATCACAACACTAGAGAAGCCATTAGCTAACCACCATCAATTTGGGTTTGTTGATCATCAAAACATTAGTGGGATGTGCCCTTGGGCTTACATTACTGGATATGATGAGTCAGGTATTTAGAGACTCAAGAAGTTCCTTTAGACAGGGTTTTGTACTAAAGACTTGGGATGTCTATGGTACTTTCTTGGTATAGAGGTGGCATACTCCTGAGGTGGTATTTCCTGGTCGCAAAGGAAATACGTTCTTGATATTCTAGAGGAGATGGGATCATTAGGAACAAAGCTAGCTCAGGTTCCTATGAATCCTAATGTGAAGCTTCTTCCGAGTTCCAAATCAGGGGGAGTTGTTAAAGGACCTTGGTAGGTATAGGAGGTTCGTGGGCAAATTGATGTACTTGACCATGTCTAGACCCGACATATCGTACTTCACATTGGGCAGATTCCCTCCAGATTGTCAGATACTTAAGAGTGCTCTTGGGAAAGGTTTATTTTTCAAAAAGTATAATCATATGAGACTGGAAAGGTTCACAGATGCAGATTGGGCAGGATCTCCCGTAGATAGGAGATCAACTACAGTGGTTACTATACGTTTGTGGGAGGAAATCTTGTTTCCTGGCGTAGATAGAAATAATATGCTGTGGCTAGATCGAGTGTAGAGGCTGAGTACCAAGCTATGGCTAACACAAGTGGAGAGTTGATATGGTTGAGGTCTCTTTTGACACAGATTGGCATACGTTCTTCATCTCTAGCGCCTTTACATTTTGACAACAGGGCAGCTCAAGCCGTTAGTTGTCGGTTGGGTGTTTACTGTCTTATGGTACTATTGATTGGTTGACAACCCATTTGATGGCTAAGGGCTATACTCAGAACTTGGCGGCGATTATATGAAGAACTTTTCCCCTGTGGCAAAGATATTGTCGATTCGTGTAGTCATTTCTTTGATAGTTAATTGTGGATGTTTGTTGCTCCGGGGGAGATTGGTTCTGTTTGTCACTTTGGAAGGTGTTATATGGGCTAAAGCAATCTCCACGAGCTAGGTTTGGAAGATTCAGTGATGCTGTAAAGCGGATTGGTTTGAGACAATGTGCTGTTGATCACTTCGTATTCAGTGCTCACTCTGGTGATGCATATATCCTTTTGATTGTATATGTGGATGACCTTGTGATTGCTGGGGATGATGGGTCAGGTATTTAGAGACTCAAGAAGTTCCTTCAGACAGGGTTTTGTACTAAAGACTTGGGACGTCTACGGTACTTTCTGGGTATAGAGGTGGCATACTCCTATGGTGGTATTTCCTTGCCGCAAAGGAAATACGTTCTTTATATTCTAGTGGAGATGGGATCATTAGGAACAAAGCCAGCTCAGGTTCCTATGGATTCTAATGTGAAGCTTCTTCCGAATCAGGGAGAGTTATTGAAGGACCCTGTTAGGTATAGAAGTTTGGTGGGCAAATTGTTGTACTTGACTGTGTCTAGACCCAACATATCATATACAGTGGGAGTAGTGAACCAGTTTATGAGTTGTCCTCGTACTTCACATTGGCCAGATGCCCTTCAGATAGTCAGATACTTGAAGAGTGCTCTTGGGAAAGGTTTGTTTTTCAAAAAGTAATCATATGAGACGGGAAGGGTTCACAGATGCAAACTGGGCAGGATCTCTAGTAGATAGGAGATCAACTACAGTGGTTACTATACGTTTGTGGACGGAAATCTTGTCTCCTGGCGTAGTTAGAAATAATATTGTGGCTAGATCGAGCGCAGAGGCTGAATACCGAGCTATGGCTAACACATGTGGAGAGTTGATACGGTTGAGGTCTCTTTTGGCATATATTGGTATTCGTTCTTCATCTCTAGCGCCTTTGCATTTGACAATAGGGCAGCGATTCGTATTGCTTCTAATCCAGTGTTTCATGAGAGGGTGAAGCATATTGATGTTGATTGTCATTCCATTCATGAGAAGCTTCAAGGTGGTGAGATTAGTACTATCTTCACTAAGTCTGCAAATCAGTTGGCCGATGTGCTCACCCCATTGGTTAAATCCAAGTTGAAAGATGTTTGCAATAAGCTGGGGTTGTATGATATATACATTTCAGCTTGAGGGGGTGTGTAGAGGGTATTTTGGTCTTTTACATGTAACCCTCATTATTGTATATATATCATATTACATAGGAGCTCCTTTAGAGTAGACTCCATCTTCTTCCTGACTCTTCTTCTTCTTCCTCTTATCCACAATAACACTAACCATTAATTGACTCTATGCGATTGTAATATCTTATTAAATGAGGTTTATACCAGGTTTTCAAAACATGGATGCAAACTAAAATGCGTCTAAAGCAAATCCTGGTTGACTCGGTGTGGCGCTACGCATCGCGGCTGAGTACTTGGTTGTTGCAGTTATAAATTGTGAGAGTCAAAGGAATTTTGATTGGCTTGGTGTTGGTAGGGCATAACACGGGCTCAGACAAAAACTTTGCAAGGTAAAAGGGAGTCGACTTGGCAAGTCAACAATTGACACAAGGTCTTGAAAGAGTGGGTTATACTTTATTTAGTTTAATGATGATTTATGCTTTGAAATGAAGCACACTTTTTTTTTTCTATAAATTATGCTATTTTTGGTTTTTTCTTAAGTTTTCTATTTTTCTTTATTTATTTTTTTGAAAATGATGGATGTTTTTTCAAATAAAATTAAAAGAGTCCGTGACCAAGGTGGTCAAAGCTATGATACATGATCCCATCAAGATACACCAAATAGCAAACCTGTCAAGCTGATTAGAAGTCAAAAATCTCTGATGATGCCCTATCAACCCTAGTCAATATCCTAACATGTTGGAAATGGACTTGTCATTCTACCACATGATCTTGAATCTCGTCGATCAACTTCGAAATCTCATTGGATGAGGGGAGCTCCTGTTCATCCACCTAATGACATTAAGGAATTTCCCTCAAATAAGATTATCCATATATCTGGGTCCACAATCCTTAACCCTAGCAAAATGGCCCTCACTTCCACCACATTAGATTCCTTAAATTCAATAGGCCCCGAAAAGGCCCACCTGACCGACCCCGACTCGTCTCTAAGGATCCCTCCATTCCTTGTTGGACCCAAATTATTTAGGCTTGACCCATCTAAGTTTAACTTAGCCATCCTGGATCCGGGAAGGACCATTTGGAGGCTATAACCTTTGACCTTTCCTTAGAGGAGCAAATCTCACATTTAATGTCGTCTGATATCTAAGGTTGAATATAACCTAAATTCAGGAAGGATCCTAGCCCAAGAGATAATAAAGGAGCTCATCCTCTAGTAGTTAAATGACGAACTCTTAGCCACATTGTTGAAGGTTCGGGCATTCCTTTCTTTCCAGAGAGCCCAGGGAGTTGCTAGCAGTGCTAGTTTCCGAATGGTCATCCATTGGTAGTCATCCCTTTAAATTTTTGTGTAAGAAACTCAAAAAGTTGCCTCACATTGAGGCTTATCACTTGCCGCACAAGAGAGTTGAACACCTTGCCTCATGTTACTGCCCCTGAAAACATTGGGCTTATTATATATACTTAATAAAAAATTCATCTATATTAATACTTAAAGGGAAAGAAGATTGATGTTTTTTTCTGCCGTTCTGCTTTTGATCTGAAAGGTTTCCATATACTTCCTCCTGATAAGATGGTTTCGCTGTTTTTGGTGACTACCAATTCTGTTTAATAAACGCTATATGACTCTATTCCCTCTGCTCAATTTGTTTCACTCCTTTTGACTAGTTTTTTATTGACTTTTTACCTCCCTATTCACTGAGTTTGATGTTGAGCTATGTCGTCAAGTCTCAGAGACAACTAGGAACAGGACCACTTTTCTCTATATTAGGCTTGGAACAATATTTTCCATTGGTTGAGCTACTTTCTGGTTTATTGTTAACACAAAAAAAGTTAAACCACGCATGTCATATGCTGATTCTAGTGTTCAGATATACCAGACAGGAACTAACTATTATGTCCTTGAAAATTTAAATCAACTTTGGCTTATAGACATAGGTAAAATTTTTTGAATTTGAAAAAAAATGGATTATGGACATTCCTATCATCAAAGTTCACTCTATCAATACACTCTGAAATTATGTTCGCATAGCCATAGCCCCTTTCTGTAAAAATAAACATGTTGTATAGTAGGGACTGAGAAAGTTACTACTTAGTTCGGTTGTGTTCTTGTTTTGTTTTACTGGTGTTCTTTAGATCACATATAGCCCCTTTATGTTAAAACACAAACATTTTGCACTCTAGGGACTGAGTAAGTTACTTGGTTCGGTTTTTAGCTTGTTTTGTTTAACTGGTGTTCTATAGATCTGTCAAACAACCAATTACTCCAAAAGCTTAAGCTGTTCGAGAAGGTGTTATTTAATCTTTTATACTCTTAACACTCCCCCTCACGTGTGACCCCTCCTTTTAAGGGTTGGCCTACACGTGGCACATGTGGTTCTGTTTTGGGTTGGCCATTAGATGTGGATTTTTAATATCAAGTAGTTTTGAACTCAAGACCTTTGCTCTGATACCATGTCAATTACTTCAAAAGCTTAAGCTGTTGGAGAAGGCGTTATTTGATCTTTTTTTTTTTTTGAAAAATGACAAATATATTCATTCCAGCAAAGTATACAATGGGGACCAGTAGTCCCACTGGAGAATTCCCCTAAGCCCAGGAGCATTCTCCTAGGCCCAAAAGAAAAGCCATTCCTTCTGAAGCTACACTAATTTTTACATATTCCTTGACATTTTCCAAAAACTCTGAGCAAAACTTTTCAAGCACCAAAAAAACCCCATGGAAGCTATGCCCCTCTTGAAGGGTAGTCTTGGGATTCCTTTCCTCATATGCTATCTTCTTCTAAAAGCTTCCAAAGGCCAAAGAGTAGGAGGGTCAATTTCTTTTACTAATTTTCCAACATTAGAGTCCCCAAACCCCTAACAAAACAGCTCAAGACGATCTAAAAAACCTGAAATTATGATCCAGGGGAAAAGAGGATACCTAACTTTTGAGAGCATCAAGTTCCCTTCTACCTCTTCCCGGGGGTTTTCCTTTTTCCGGAAATCCCTATTTTCTATATCAATGAACATTTTCTTTGTTTCTCCAATATTCTCCCAGTATCCTATTCCCAGGTGATCTCCCAATTTTGTCATCTTTTCAAATTCCTCAGAGGTTACCTTTTCCTCTGCATCTGACGATGCTTCCCTTTCCTCTTCCGAGGTCTCCACGCCAGGGTTCAACGCCTCCCTTTCTTCATTAGAAGTTTCCATCCTTCCTACTAATAGCTGCTCTCCCCTCTCAATGCAAGTTTTGATTTTACCACTGAGTTCCACTTCCATTGAACCTCTTGTCATTTTGGAGCCTTCATCTGTGGGCGTTATCTCCTTCTTTATCCTTTCTTCTGTCCTATTAGCCTCCGGCCATTGCTTACTTTTCTGCTGATTCTTTTCCTTACAAATATGCTAATCAAGCATAGGTGTTCTGCCTTCAATTTCAGAAGGCAACAGTTCCAAGGGTAAAACCGCGTCATCCTTCGAAAGTTTTGAGAGTTGGAGCTTCTTGAACTCCTTTGCAATCTCGCTTTTTGATGGAGACACATCATAGTAGCTTCGTTTTTGTCCCCGACCTCTCATACGATGCATCCTTCCTTTATTATACGTACCTCTTTCTTCCTTCTCATCTGAGGGTCTTGGGCCCCCTGATTTCTCATAGTTGTCTAGCATTTGTATTATATTTGAAACAAAATGTTTCCTTTTTTGGACTTTGCTATTTGAAATACTTCTCTCCCACCGTTTCTTGGGAAACGTGTACATGCATTTCCTACCTTCGTCTTGAGGGTAAGGGATTTTGGTCTTATCAAGGCGGCTTAAAGGGAAGACTTTATTTGCACGGAAACTTTGCAATTTCCGTTCATTTTCACCTTTCCATCTGAGGTGGCTCTTCATAGAAGTTCTGGGGTCTCGACTTCGATAGAACTTTTTGAACCCTAGCTTCACATTTTTCGAGGCTATTCCTAGCCTGCGGTCCTTACTACCCTTATGATTGAGGGCAGCACTTTTAAAAGGCTGGCGATTTTCCATGCACCGATTTAGGCCACCACGATTTGGGTGCTCCTAACCAGGTTCTTCAAAAGATAGGGCATTTAATGTTGCCTCTTTGTAGAACCTACCCTTGGCCTAAGCGATCCAGCTAGTGAGGTCTCAACTACCGAGTGGTTAGGTGTAAATTTGAATTTTGAATTCAACGGTTCCTTTTGGCCCTCCGGATCTTGCCTCAAACTGCCAGGTTTTCCTTTCTTCCAAATTTCACCTTCCTCCGGTGCTGGTGGTAGAAGGCCGGTGATATTATTTCCCAGTTGGCTAGTTGATTGAGAGGAAGCTTCCTCATTTTCTGCCTCTAGCATGCACTTCACTTGAACTAAGAAATTGTTATCCACTTTTAACTTAATAAACGGTAGTATCGATTTTCAGTGCTCTGTTAATACTTTCACTGAGGGAAAAGCCACACAATAATTGTGATTCCCTGATAGTTGAACTTGGATCACATGTCCAATTAGCTTTCCCAAAGCTTCAACAGTTGATAATGACCATGCATGAAGAGGGATATCATAAAATCTTAAGCAAACTGTTGGCTCCAGAGTGTATCGTTGGATTCCATGAGAGCAAGGAGGATATATTAAGACCCAGGGCATCCCCCCCTTTACGTAGAGCCTGCAATGCCTGCTGTTCCGAGTCAAATCGGAATGGAACCTCCTGGTTATTAATGACAAGTGGTTTTGGTAGAAGTGGAAGATGCCATTCTTTACTAGCCCACTGCCATATCTCATTAAGGTCCCAGGAACCAGTTTTCATACGCCCAATCAAGCATTTTTTTAAGCTTCTTTTTGCGGTCTTCCACTTCTTTACCTACTACTTCAAATTCTGGATATTTCCCCAGGGTTCCCATGTCAAAAAGAACAGAGGACACTCTCTTATCCAGTCTCGGTTTATCTCCTTCCTTCTCCTCCTCGAGATCTCTGTATTTTGAGCACTTTCGGCATCTATTATGCGTGCCAAAATCGTAATATTCGCAGGATCCGCAGGTCCAATTGGCTGAGTGAATCGGATTCCTATTTTCTGCTTGTCTTCTGCGATTCGGGAGGAGTTCTGGTGACCTTTCGCCTCTACTACCTGAAAATGAGTCATGTTCAGGCTTTTCGGCATTGATCGGGGAGATGATGACCCGTGACCATTGCCCGAGAGAATTAGGTTTCTCCTACAACAATCTCTGTCGATCTCCAGCCACTACAACAATCTCTGTCGATCTCCAGCCACTGCAGCGCTTCAAAGACCGTATAGCCAGCCACCATATGTCTTGATATAGACCTTTGAGACTTTCTATTCTATAACCACAAGTGCAAGTTCCGTTCGCTATATTCCTTCCCAAATAGAATATGTCCGGAGGGCTTACCGGACGTTTACCGTAGTAGTTCGGAGGACTTACCGGACGTTTACTGTAGTAGTCCCTTACCCCCGTCTGACCTTATGCCTCCTTTCACTGACTTGCTCACATCCTCTATAATTGATGAAATATAACTCGAAGCAATGTTTGATATATTTTACTTCAACAAGATCATATATCATGGCTGACAGGCTGAGTGTGTCAATCATTCCCTGACAATACATATATTGTTGTTTGATGGGTCTACTTAAGCTACTTTCAGTCATTGTCAACACAAAAAATGCTAAACCACGTGAGTTGTTTGCTGATACAGTTAAGTATTGGCATTAAGTTGTAGGTAATGATTGATGAACCTCTCCTTACGTTGACATGCAATTTAATTGTGGACTGGTACGAGGCAAAAATGATTGGATTTTCCATACATCTTAAATCACATGAAATGTTCCTTAATGTCTGCTTTGATCTTTTGTGATGGGTCACTCTGGAGAATTCTACATCAAGAAAAACTCATCGATCTACTTGGAACTAGCGAAGCCAGTGGCCAGGCTAGTACCAAGTTGAGACTACAATTTTATAAAGATAATGGCTGAATCAAACTTTGACTGATTTCCCAGTCGTCTACTAATGTATGGGTATGTTACTTGTTCCCTCAGTACGTTTTTATCTCATAGTTTTATTATTTCTGCCTCATCTCCCAAATCAGTTCCTGCATGACAAGGTGAATCCACATGTGGTGCACCGGAATATCCATGCCAACAACATCCTTCTTGACGAAGAGTTCGGAGCACACTTAATGGGTGTGGGTCTCTCAAAGTTTGTTCCTTGGGAAGTAATGCATGAACGGACGGTGATGGCTGGCAATCATGGATACCTGGCTCCAGAATTTGTGTATAGAAATGAGCTCACCACAAAGAGTGAAGTTTACGGTTTCGGGGTTCTGCTACTGGAAATTATTAGTGGGCGTAGGCCCGCACGGGCAGTTGATTCGGTGGGTTGGCACAGCATATTTGAGTGGGCGACTCCCTTGGTTCAGACCCACAGGTACCCTGAACTTTTGGATCCACTCATCATCTCTGATATCCCTGAGGATTCTGTGATACAGAAGGTGGTGGACCTTGTATATTCTTGCACACAGCATGTTCCTTCCGTGCGGCCAAGGATGTCACATGTTGTCCATCAGCTGCAACAGTTGGGATTGAGAAGTGCCTCCCAGCAGCTGACAAGTGGGGCAAGCTCGACTGCTGCCTCTCGAATGTCGCCATTGGAGGTAGAATCCATTCTCTAACAACTTTTTATAATGCTCATGACCAATTGTAGGCCTTTTCAACTTAGAGCTGGTAAAAATGTATTAGATTGTTGTATTATGTATTGTTAATTAAGCTCTTAAATAGAACTCAGTAGTACTACATATCTGCTTGCTTCTTCTTACCCGTTGGAGAGCATTCCCTTCAAATTTAAGTACATATATGGACTTCCAAGAAGAGTTGGTTGGGTCATTCCCCGGAAGTTGGCAGGCATTATTGATTTGATTGATCAAGGCAATGAGGTAAATGATACTGTTATCTAGCAAACAGGTGATGTATTGGACAATCTCTGCCTCCAATGTTGGTCCTTAACTTGCCTTTTGGTGCAATTTCTGTGAAAGATTGAAGTTTTACTCACAAATTGCACCAAAATCCAATCGTGTTACAACCCAATGAATCTTTCGGTTTATTCTTGGATTACAAGGAGTTTTTAATATGATGCAATGCACATCTTTTTCCTTTGTCCAAGGATAATCACGAGTGGGCAGAAGAGGTGCAATTGGCCTATGTTGGATGACCCAAGCCTTTTATCTGCTAGGCTTGAAATGAATGGACGATTTCGGACAGTTCTAAGCCTCTAATTTGAGGAGGTTTTCCTTCTGAAGGTTTTCCTGCTGAACATAGATAGTGGGTTTTTTATTTTATGACCGCCGGTTTTAAGGCCCTGCAAGTTGGGCGAATTTTATAGCTGTCCATTTGAAAGCCCACATATTGGATTTTGAAAATTTCCAGTACTGAATATTGTACTCAAAATTAAACACAATTTTGAGTACAATAGTTAGTTCTGGCTTCAAAATCATCAATTCTCAAAACCCAAAACGAGCAGGGCCTTAGACATGAGTTTAGGATCAAACCTTAAGAAGAACCAGTTTTGGATTGTGGGTTAGGATCTTCTATTAGTTTGGTTCTAGCAATGCTAGACCAGTCCAGGGGTGGCCCACATCTCAACGGCTTAGATCACAACGAAAGTGCCAAATACAAAGACCGAAAACATTCATAGAAGTAAGCGGAAGGTCTTTAAATAGTTCAAATATCAACAAAAGCACATTCTTTATGTCCATCTACAATCTCAAAATGCAGACGGAGGCAATCAAACAGATGTTTAATTATGCACTGCCAATACCAAAAGCAAGGGATGCAGATATCATTTCTCCCATACAGAAAAGGCTGAGTAAAATAATCTCTCTGTCAAAAGTATTTCAAAGACCTGCACAGTCGTCAACAGTCTGACTACCATGATTTCCAATTACATGTAGTAGAAGGGGATTGTAATCCAACATTGGAGTCCAGCTGCCTTTTGAAAGGCGTTGGGGTTCCAAATAATTTTGCTAATGATTCCATGTATATTTTGCACTATGGGTAGCCAGAAACACTTGTTTCCCTGTACCAAACACCCAAAATAGCTAAAGCACCCATAATAGTTCATTAGTAAGGTAGGCGATGATGGGCTTCACTTTGAGCAACAGTGTCAGCCAACTGATAAAGGTTGGATCCTCCTGTGCCCCCTTGTGTTTCTGATAACATGAAGCCTACTTGCATTGCTGAAGAAGATGGGAAACTTTGCCCACCACCCGTGATGTCATTCCCATGCCAACTGTTGTATGATCCCACCACCTTGTTTGTTAATGGCTCCCCCACTTGTACACCATCTCCTCTGGTGGCCACTCCAGGAAATGAACCTCCTACACCACCATTTCCAACCCCCACACCACTTCCAGCTGATGTTGGCCCAGCAGCTCTGGCCGCACCAAGAAAATTAGTAGCAGGCAGCGGTCCCCTCTCAGGCTCAGCAATGGGTCCTCCTGCCAATGAGATGCCACTGAGAATGCCGCCATCCGACAACCCATCATGCAGCAGCAAGCTCTTTTCCAGAGATATTGGAGAGTGCCTTTGTGTCGCAGTGGTAGGCCGGAGGTGACTTTTTTTTAAGACTTTTCAGTTTCTTCAATGACACAGCTTCTTCATCAGAAGCTTTTCTCTTTGAAGCTGGTTCTGCCTTCTGAATCTCTGAAAGATCTTTCTTCAAAATGGCAATTTTCTCATCAACATTCCAGCCCCAGCTCGAGCTGGAAAGCTGTCCACGACAAAGCAGCTTTGCACGATCAAGCTGGTGGTCCTCCGCGCATCTGACAACTGATTTTAAAGCAGCTAGCTGCTTTTCTTTTGACTCTTTCTGTGCCATAACATCACATTATAACAAACAACATAAATAAAGGGTAAGCCCGATACACAAAATTGGATGACAGAAGAGACAAAGGAGAGAACTTGGCCTTGAGCATACCAATACCACACGCGAACCCTGTCCTTCTCTCCTCATTTTTTTCGTAGTTTTGTTGGTTTCTATTATAAAGGATGACAGCTGAGACAAAGGAGAGAATTTGGCCTTGAGCTCGAAAGCACAGGAAAGACTAACAGCCGCAACATGCATCCCATCATTCACCATCCCCTGAATAATATCTGTGACATAAGCCTGAAAACATAAATAGGCATTCACGTAATGTTTATGCAGTGATCATATACATGTAGAATAATCGTTTAGTGAGGACACCGCATACGAAGGAACACTATCGAAGCTCAATAACAATAAAAGACCACTGTCCCCCATTGATGCTCAAGCAATTAAAGAAAGAGAATGATTGTTTGGAATGTGATGCTCAAGCCAATGTTCTGAAACTCGAATTTGATCATAGAACTGTAAGATCTGAACAGACCAAATCTGTTTCGAAAGTTTCTAGAGAATAATGAGAAAATTGATGATTGCTTAAAATTTTCCAACATGCGACCAAACCAACATACCCTAACATTTTGTATCAAAATTTAGTTAAATTAAAAAATTCCTTTATTTTTTTCTAGACGGCAAATACGACTTCATAAAACCAAGTGAATGTTACAAAGAAGGCGGGGCAGAGACTGCCCCACATATAACGAAGCCCTCCGACTCCTCCCTGGGTGAAAGAGTCCAAGTCCAGTATTACATTAGTACTACGAAGAACATGAAAGGAACGAAAGTAATTAAAATTACATATCTGAAAATAACTCATCAATGATCCATTTATAAAAAACACCCATCAATGATGCCGGGTAATCTTCAATAGGTCGGAGAGGACTTCTTAGACCAAGAAATGATGTTAGCTGAGTCAAGAGTGCTTTCGCCTCAGCTTCGTTGGAATCCTTTCAATTGGCATGGAAAAGGAGAGCATAGTCCCACCAAATGGTTCCTAAAAGCCCCGCCTCAGTGGACCGGGGTTGCCAATAAAAGCCTCGTCGAAGTTGAACTTGGGTATTGGGTATTAGGAGGAGGAGGGGACCAAGTCTAACCAGCTTTCTTTTTTTCCTTCCCGACTCCATCGTCCGCTGTTACAGGAACGAAAGGAATTAAAATTACATATCTGAAAATAACTCATCAATGATGCCCCCCTAATCTTCAATAGCTCAGGGAGGACTTCTTAGACCAAGAAATGATGTTAGCTGAGTCAACCTTCCATAATAAGATTACCATCCAGATCTTTCCGTTAACACGTAAATTTAAAAATACTCATATATAGAAATAATTTAATTTCAAATTTACCAAATATTTAACAAAAGAAATCCTTTCTTTCTTCTATTGTTTTGGAATGGTAAATCCTCTCTCTCTCTCTCATTTTAGAAAATATCTGCTCTCTCTCTCTCTCTCCAAAAATCTATAGAAATCAAAACAAAGGGAATCTTTTCCCTTGATTAATGCACCATCCCCAACATCTCTCTTGCTTGCCCTCGCTACAAAAAGACCAAAATGCTTTTTTCTCAAGACATTCACATCATCTTCCAAAAGGGGGAAAAAAGCTCACTTTTCACAACATTTTGTTTTTCTCCCATCTTCTACAAGAAGAAAAAAGGCTCTACCAATAAAAAAGAAAAAGAAAAAAGGCTCTATATCCAATATACTCACTCTACAAGACATTTCTACTACACTTTTGTCTACACAAACACAAAAGTAGTATTCATACTCCATTTCTTTTCAAAGCATTGATCTTCATCTCTTAGTCTTGCACATCAGGGCAACGACGCCGCACCACCGCATCCATCCGATCTTCACACAGGGCCTACACTGCTCACCCTCACCCGCTTCTCCTCTGTTTGCGCCAAGGATCTGTACGATTGGCTTCTCTCCCTTTCTTTTTTTTTTTTTGAAAAATACACGATTGGCTGGCTTCTCTTTATGCTCAAAATTCCATCTATTCCATACATTCCAAATAGACAAAGCAACCGCGAATGGTGTTGGGTGCCAAATGATACGATCTTTTCCCCCCAAGATGATGGCGGCACCATTCTTCCATTAAGGCTGAGAAAAGACCAAGTCAAAAACCAAAGAATACCAAAAAGAACAAAAGCCGACACCACACCTTCCTTGCAACATAAGAGAAAAATGATTATTTTCCACAAACTTGCAAAGCACATCCATTCACCATTTGTCAACTCTTTCTCTTTAGGATATTGATAGCATTGAATTTTTTTTTTTTTGATAACGTTCCAACAAGAACTTTGGATTTTGGAGGGATCATGGGACCACCACACTTTTTAGTTAACCGAATAGAAAGATAGGTGCTTGCCCTTGGTGCAACTCAGACAAAGGGACCATGAAGATACCTTTATGATTCGGGGTCTATATCATCCTATCCCTGGGAAGGAAGACACAAACACCACTTCAATAACACCACTTCAAAAAGGGGTCTATATCATGCTATCCCTTGATGAACTTCCGAATAGAGTCTGAAGCGCAAGTCAAGAAGCTAGTCTTCATGCTTCCACCTCTTTAACTTCGCACTCACCCGCATGTCCGGCAAAAGCCACCAATAAATATCGATCCGAATCTCGAAAACCGTCACCTACACTCGCTAAACTTACAACCGTGTGGGGAGCCGAAGGTTTGTTGGCCAATTGCTAGCTCAAACGGGCGGATGCAAAGCTTTTCTGCAGAATGTTGCCCCTATATTAGTAAGGGCAACACCTGGCTTGCCTTTACAACAACTCAACTCAACTCAACAAAGCCTTTGTCCCAAGCTAGTTGGGGTCGGCTAAATGAATCCTTTAGAAAAAAAATTCATGAAGAAGGTAAAAGGGATCTACCCGACTCTAATCCTGGTTCTAGTTAGGTTCTTCTACGTGGATCATTTTCTTCCATTCTATCCTACAAGGTTATGTTCTCTATTATGTTCCTAGTTATCAAGTCTTTCCTCACTGTTTCTACCCATGTTATTTTCGGTCTACCCCTATCTCTTTTTACTCCCTCAATTTGGCACGAGTCACCTCTTCTCACCTCCAAAGGCCTACGTTGGATATGTCCAAACCATCTTAAGCGGTGCTCTCTCATCTTCTCCTCGATTGGAGCCACCCCCACCTTTTTACGAATGTTTTCATTTTTAATTCTATCTAACCTTGTGTGGCAGCATATCCATCTAAGCATTCGCATCTCCGCTACACTCATGTTATGCACATGCTGCTTTTTGGTGGCCCAACATTGTGAGCCGTACAACATGGCTGGCCTCATAGCTGTCTTATAAAACTTTACCTTCAACTTGGTAGGGATTTTACGGTCACACAGGACTCCTGAGGCAAGCTTCCACTTCAACCAACCTGCTCTTATTCTATGGTTAACATCCTCTTCAATCTCTCCTTCCTTATGTAGAATTGAACCAAGATATCGAAATATATCCCTCTTAGGTACCTCCTGTCCACTCATATTTACTACGTCCTTGTCCCGCCTCCTTACATTACTAAAGTTGCATTCCATATATTCTGTCTTAGTCCTACTCAGTCTAAAACCTTTAGATTCCAAAGTAGTTCTCCATAACTCTAATTTAGCATTTACTCCTGCTTTGGTTTCGTCGATTAATACTATATCATCTGCACATAACATACACCACGGCACCTCATCCTAGATACCCTCCGTAAGCTCATCCATAACTAGCGTAAAAAGATAAGGGCTTATAGCTGATCCTTGGTGCAGTCCTATTGTAATTGGAAACTCACTAGACGTGCCATCCGTGGTTCTAACACTAGTTATTGCTCCATCGTAAATATCCTTAATCGCATCAACATATTTAGTAGGCACTTTTTTCCTTTCAAGGACCCACCACATAACACTCCTGGGAACCCTATCATACGCTTTCTCCAAATCAATGATAACCATATGACGTTCCTTTTTATTTTCTCTAAATCTCTCCATTAACCGCCTAATCAAGAAGATAGCTTCCATAGTCGATCGTCTGGGCATGAAACCAAATTGACTCTCCGACATCTTAGTCTCTTTTCTTAGTCTATGCTCATTTAGCCTCTTTCAAAGCTTCATAGTGTGACTCATTAGCTTAATTCCCCGGTAATTGGTGCAACCCTGAATATCCCCTTTATTCTTATAAATTGGCACTAATGTACTCTTCCTCCACTCATCAGGCATTTTCTTAGTCTTCAAAATATTGTTAAATAAACTAGTTAACCAAACTAAACCCACATCACCCAAGCATCTCCAAGTCTCAATAGGAATATCGTCAGGCCCCCTAGCGTTGCCTAATTTCATATATTTCATAGCTACTCTTACCTCGTTCGGATTCTACGAACAAACCTCCGATTTGTATCATCAAAAGCATTATCAAGTTCTCCCAAATTTGCTACAGGTTCTCCATTAAACAACTTATAAAAATTTAATTCCATCCAGCCACATTGTGTGTGTAAATGCGGCTGTTTCTCTCCCAAATTTGCCAAATAACATGCATGGGACGAGTTCCCAAAGGATTTTTCCGACACTTCCAAAAGGACTACCTCCCCAATTGAGAAGGATATTCATAATTGAGCATCGAAACACCGAGAAACTCCAAAGCCCTTAGGGCAGGCACACCAAAGGCGGCATGAAAACGGATAATGGACCATTAGATGATCTAATGACTTTTCATCCTACTTGCATAAGATGCCATCTCCTTTGGAGAGAAGGCAATCACTCGTGGTGGTGCGATTGACTTCCAAAGCCTTGCAGAAGGATATTTCCTCCCAAATCAAGCAAGCTATGACACAAAGATTGAATGAAAAATGAGCTTGGGTACGTAGTAACCAAATTCTTTTGACAAGTTCAAGGAAAGAAAGGTAAGACCTAAGGAGCCCTATTAAGGATGGGAGGCTATCAATGTCACTATCTTTAAGGTTTTTTCCAAGTCCATTCACCCTTCTAAAGACCACCCACTTCCTCCCCATCCCACGCTAAACCTAACTCAGGATTCATATAGGGACCTAGGACGACATATTGACCACCAATAGTGAGGTTGATATTTATAATCTTTCAAAAAAAATTGGTGACGTCGATTTCTTGGAACGCGCTGAGTTGGATAAGATGGGCTTTGAGGCAAGGGGGCCCCCTTTCCCCTTTTCTCTTTATGATTATGGCTGAGATGCTTAGTAAAATGCTAGATAAGGGTAAAGATCTGAGTTTGATCGAAGGATTGAGGCTTAGCGAAGAGGGGCCACAAATTTCTCATCTTTAATTTGCCGATGACACTTTAGTGTTTAGTGTTCCTTCTATAGAAAAGATTTTGAAGCTCAAAGCGATTTTAAGGTGTTATGAGATTTTCTAAGGTCAGAGATCAAATTTCTCCAAATCCAAGATTCTTGGGTTTCATGTGGCCCAATCTGAGTTGGAAGGGTTGGCTAGTCTTTTGAGTTGTAGTGTTGGCGTTTTCCCTACTACCTATTTGGGTCTTCCGTTGGGGCGTGGCAAACCAAAAAAGAAACAGTGGGACCCTATTGTTGATAGAGTAGAGAGAAGGCTCGACACGTGGAAGCGTAATTTGGTATCCTTGGGTGAGAGAATTACACTTATTAAGGCGGTCTTGGATAATTTTCCGATTTATCAATTGTCCGTATTTAAATGTCCGATTAGCATTGTGAAACATATCGAGTATATTCAAAGAAGATTTCTTTGGGGGGGCGCGAATGATAAAAGGAAAATGGTATTAGTGAAATGGAAGGAAGTTTGCAAACCTTTGAAGTTGGGAGGCTTGGGAATTAGAAGGCTTAAGGAGGTAAACATGGCCCTCCTTAGTGACTGGCTTTGGAGATTTGGGGAGGAAAGTCATCATTTGAGGGTCCACTTAATTGGAAATAAGTGAGTAGGTCATGGAAATTGGATATCTGAAGATAAATTCAAGAAAAGGGGGGTGACAATGTGGAGAGATATCTTAAAACTGAGGTTTAAGTTTAACAATGGGATTCGCTTCAGGGTTTACTCAGGGGAAAGAGTTAGGTACGGGCATAACAATTGGTGTGGTGAGACTTCTTTTAAAAGCATGTTTGCTGATCTTTTCTTGATTGTGATTAACAGGGAGAAATGGGTTTCAGATTATATGCTGCTTGGGGAAAATGGTATTTCTTGGAATTTTAATTTTCGCAGAAATTTTTTTGATAGAGAGTTAGAGAGTATAACTCAACTCCTAGAGATGCAAGAGTCGCAATACATAAGCCATTCAGGGGCGGACAAAAGGGTTTGGATTTGGTGCATTTCAGGGGAGTTTAATGTCAAGTCATTCTACCTTCAGCTCACTTCCTGCACGGGATCTCTTTAGGCAGCCAAAGTTTGGAGCATTCCTGCTCCTCCCAGGGTGTGTGCTTTTGGTTGGACGGCGATCCTCGATAAGATTCTAATAGCAGATCATCTTAGAAGTCGGAATATGTTGATAGTGGATCACTGTGCATTGTGCATAGAGGCCGGGGAGTCGGTGGACCACCTCCTCTTACATTGCAAATTTGCGCGTTCCGTTGGAGTACCTTCAGAGGTTTGGATTGGATTTGATTTTCCCAGCCAAGTTGGTGGACTTAGCCAACTGTTGGGATTTCTCCCCTTGGCGTAAGAAAGGTAAGATATTATTGAGGTTATCTCTATTGGCTACGATTTGGTCTATCTGGAAGGAGAGAAATGCTAGAGTTTTTAAAGGTGTGAAGAAAAGCCCTCTCTTTGTATCCACCATGGTTGTCGCTTTATCTATCTAGTGGCCTAGAGCTCTCCCCGAATTTAGATTCATCTGGGCTTATGAACTTTGGTTTGTTTGGAGAGAGGTGTGTTCTAGTAGTGAACGTGAAGATTCTAGTGGCCCACAATGGAGCCCTCCTCCTCCGGGGTGCCTAAAGCTTAAACTTTGACGGCTCTCGCTTAAGCAACCCCGGTCCGTCTAGGATTGATGGCCTTCTTAGAGACGAGCTGGGGAATACGGTTTGGGCTTTCTCTGGCCCGATAGGAGTGGCATATTCAAATGAGGCAGAGATCAGAGCAGCCTTACAGAGTATCAGATTCGTTGAGTCCATTGATTTAGCAAAGGTGACTGTGGAGGGTGATTCTCTTAATGTCATTCGGTGGTTGAAAGGTCATATGCCCACCCTTGGAGATTTGCCAGGTGGATCGAGATTAGAGATCGGTTGGGAGATTTGGAAGTAGTCTTTCACCATGTCAAGAGATCCGCCAACGCTGGGGCAGACAAGCTTGCTAGAGTTGGAGTGGGAAAACAAGAGCATCAGCTATTTGATTTTTTGTCTCCCTAATGGCTGTGTTGTAGTGTTGCTTTTCTGATCTTCTTTGTATCTTGCCATCTTGGTTGACCTTCTCGGTCGGCTTGGCCTTGTATATTGTTCCTCTTCTTTTATTTATAATATATTACCATTCAAAAAAAAAATGTATATTCATTTTGGTGAGATTGCAAGTAATATAACCATAAGTTATTTATAAACAGTCGAGATCTATTTTTTATTGGTATTTATAAATACCCGAACATAGTCTTTAATCACAATTTCCTTTTTATAAATACCACCTAAAGTTATAACAAACCATATAAAGTTTGATGGAAAACAAACTCTTGTGATGATTATCGGTTGAGAACCCGTGAACAAAAAGAGGGGGAAGTTGGGGACAAGAGAGATGTGATGAGGAGTCTCCTCAGGCCAACCTCTATAAGAGTCCCCTCCATGTCCCAAATTGCACACGACTTCAAGCCTTCCATCCCCTTGCAGTCCAAGGCAAGTAGAGCATATGAAAGCCGGTCCCCATCACTGTTGGTCGTGAAGCAAGGAGAAACCAGAGAGGAGGGACATTTGCGAGCTTCTGTTGATGATCATGATCTCTAGTTGACGCTCGCGCACAAAGGAACCGACACCCATGGACTCTAGTAAGCGCTTTACGACTATTAGTTTCCAAATGAATAGAATCTAATGAATACATGTAATCTTCGAAGTTTAAACACCCAAGATCCGTGATCATGCTCTTTTTGAAACGAGCACTTACAATATCAACATTCAGCACTGAAAACTACTCCGAGCAGAGTTATCAAAATCTGATCCCAATTTAAACCCTATAAATCAAGCCAAATCCAAACACAAATTTGCATTTGTAATTCAATTAAATATAGCAAAATATAAATTACAAATTCATTTGAAATAGATGGCATGGAGTTTTACTATTTTTAATGTTTAAATAAGGAAATGAAGGGAGATGAGTTGGAATTACTTCATCAAAAGATAAACTGAAATGAAGTTGGAGGTTAAATTCTAAAAACATATTATGTTTTGATGCCCGAATACTCACAAAGCCTAAAATGCAGAGGGAGCAAAACCCTAGGTAGATCGATACTAGATGGAAAACAGAACAGAGAGCGTGAGCCAAAAAAAAAAAAGAAAAAGATCGGACGGACAGAGTGAGGGAATTAAAAAAACTAGAAGGACACCTGGCCGCAGCACATGCGTTGATTTAGGGTAAAGTGATGGACACAGATTTCACTTGATTTTATAATGGGACCAACTCACCTTGTCTTCTTTCGCTTTCCTAAAGAGAGTATTGAACCTCCACCCCCACCTAGAGTTGTTAATAAAAAACGAGGTGAGTTCATCAAATCAACCGTCTTCTATCATATTATTATTAACAACTCTAACATTACTTTCTAATTCCATACTCATGAGAAATTCGAGCCTCCACCATCTCTTTCACAGTAACACTATTCAACAGAAAGATGAGGAAGAAAAAAGATGGATGGGGAGCAATCCTATTATTGAATTCAAATCTACTTGCCTCGACTTTGAGGTTATGGGATTAATCTCAACTTAAAACCACATTAAATTCAAATCTACTCACATTACATATCAAGCTCTCACGCATCTCCCTTTTTTTTTAGCTTAGGCAAGAGAAATTGAACAAGGGAGAAACAGAGTTGAGCAAACGCATGAGGAAGACGACCTGAATAAAAGGAACACCCCAAGACTGGCAACCTGAATAATACATATCAAAGTCTCACTCAGTATGCTCAGATGTAGTGTTCACTGCAGTTAGCAATGGAATTTTTCTCTATTATCAAATGTATGCTGGAGTTTGTACCACGAAAACAAGGAGATCTGTAAGGGGAAATGATTCGAAACCAATCAAATGATGTGCGCAATCATTCCTAGATTCCTACTGACGGATGGCTTTATACAAAATGCATCAATTCATTTTTCTTATTTTCATCAACTGGGATACTGTTAGTAAGAACAAGATGCACACACAATGAGCCTAGTGCCTTAATTCTATAAACTTAGAACGGGCAACTATTGACTACCCAACAAATCATTATTATTCTCAATTTCTATTGCATACATTGATGAAATACTCGAGTAAGAATTGGGAGGCATTGGGGTGGTTCCAAATAATTTTGCTAATGATTTCATGTATATTTGCATTATGGGGTAACAAACTGTCAACATCCCATAGAGCCAGCAAAGCTTGTCCGCCTGTAGCAAACACCCATCATTCAGAAGTAAGCTTGGGGATAGAGAGCAGAACTATCATGGGCTTCACTTTGAGCAACAGTGTCAGCAAACTGATAAAGGTTGGATCCTGTGATCCTTTGTGTTTGTGATAACAACCGATTTGCCCCCATAAAGCCTGGCATTGATGAAGATGGGAAGCTCTGTCCACCCGTTGTGCTGTCGTTCCCATGCCAACTGTATGTTCCCATCCTGTTGTTGTTGCCAATTCCAGGAAATGAACCATTTCCAATAACCCCACTTCCAGCTGATGGCCCAGCTCCAAGAAAATTTCCAGCAGGCAGCAGTCCTCTCTCAGATAGCACACCAACGGGTCCTGCCAAGGTGCCTCCTGAGAAGCCACTGAGATTGCCAGGGTATCCACCATCTGACAACCCATCATGCAGCAGCAAGCTCTTTTCCTGAGATGGGATAACCTTAGGAGGAGGAGGAAGAGGGTGCCTTTGTGGCTCAGTGGTAGGCCGGTGATGTTTTGCTTTATGAGTTTTCAGTTTATCCAATGACACGTGTTCATCAGCTTTTCTCTTTGAAGCTGCCTTCAAATTCTCCAAATTGGCAATTTTCTCATCGATATTCCAGCTGGAAAGCTTTGCACGATCAAGCTGGTGGTCCTCCACGCATCTGATAACCGATTTTAAAGCAGCTAGCTGCTTTTCATCTGCCTCTTTCTGTGCCATAACATCAGTGTAACAACATAAATAAAGGGTAAGCCCGATATGCAAAATTTAGGATTTATAAACTCTAACAAATAACCATACCAAAACCACAGGCGAACCCTGTCCTCTACTCATTTTTTTGGTAGTTTGGTTGACTCCCTGTATAAAGGATGACAGCAGAGACACAGGAGGGAACTTGTCCTCGAGCTTGAAAGCACAGGAAAGACCAACGGCCTCAACATGCATCCCATTATCTACCATCCCCTGAATAATATCTGTGACATAAGACAGAAAACATAAATAGGCATTCACGTCATTTTCATGCAGTTACCATATACATATAGAATAACCATTTAGTGAGGATACAGCATACTAAAGAGCAGTATGAAAACTCAAAAAACAACAAAAGCACCCCCCCACACGTTGATGCTCAGGGGATTAAAGAAAGAGAATGATTGTTTGTGATGTGATGCTCAAGCCAACATTCTGAAAGTTGAAGTTGAACATGGAAGGGTAAGATCAGAACAGACTGAATCCTAAAATCAGAATTTAAAGTTTAAACCGTAGGAGTGTTTCAAAAGTTTCTAGAGAATAATGAGAAATTTGATGAATGCTTAAAATTTTCCAACAAACCAATCATACCCTAAAATTTTTGTTAAATTATACAATTCCTTTATTTATATTTTCTAGACAGCAAATAGAACTTTATAAAAGCAGGAGAATGTTATAAAGAAGGCGGGCCAGAGATTACCTCGCATATAACGAAGCCCTCCAACTCCTTCCTGGGCGGAAGAGTCCACTATTACAATAGTAATGTGAACATGACAGGAACGAAAGGAATTAAGATTACATCTCTGAAAATAACTCGTCAATGATGCCCACTAATCTTCAATAGCTCGTAGAGGACTTCTTAGTCCAAGAAATGATGTTAGCTGAGTCCAAGAAATGATGTTAGCCGAATCAACCTTCCATGATAAGACTACCACCTAGATCTTGACTTTGAGGTGGTTAAGAGCAGGGACCAAGTCAAAAGGGCTTTCTTCTTTCCCTTACCGATTCTATGGTCCACTATTACATTAGTACTATGAAGAACATGACAGGAACGAAAGGAATTAAAATTACATATCTGAAGTAATATCTGAAGTAATATGATTTTCTATATTTAAGCTCAGGGGTTCAAGTCTCAAGGGCATTCCTTTTTAACTTTAAAAAAAAAATTACATATATGAAAATAACTCATCAACGATGCTCGCTAATCTTCAATAGCTTGGAGAGTACTTCTTAGACCAAGAAATGATATGTTAGCGGGGTCTAACATTCCACGATAAGATTACCACCCAGATCTTTGCTTTGAGGTGGTCAAGAGCGTTTTCACCTCGGCTTCATTGGAATCCTTCCAATTGGCACGGAAAAGGAGAGCATAGTTTCACCAATGGTTCCTAAAAACATCGACCATACCCATCGGACAGGGGTTGCGAATAAAAGCCCTGTCCAAGTTGAACTTAACAGTCTTAAAGAGTATTCGAAGAGAGGGCCAACCGACTTTGTTCTTTTGCTTACCGACTCTATCCAATATGATTTCCTCCCATCGGCAATTAGGACTTTGAATAGAAAACCCCTAAACTCCTTTACAAGAAAATAAAGCTTTTAATATCACCAAGCATATGCACTATTGGCTTCTTTTTATTCCCAAAAGTCAATTTTTCCATATATTCCAGATGCCCGAAAACTCCGCCTGTGTTTTTCATAGTCTGTCCCAAGCCAGGATAAAGGAGGAGGGTTGGCGTCAGGTTGTCAGCCGGCCGAAAAACTTTGCCACTCTTCTATGAAATGAATCATATATTTCTAAAGGATTCATTTAGCCGACCTTAACTAGTTTGGGACAAAGGCTTTGTTGAGTTGAGTTGAGTTGAGATTCCAGATGCCCGAAGCAACCACGAATGAAGTCAGGCACTAAAGGATACAACCTTTCCCCCAAAGACAATGGCAACACCATTCCTCCATTAAGGCTGAGAAAAGCAGTGTTTAAAAAGTCTTTGACATGACTCAGAACTCGCCCGAGTCAACTCACTTTTACCTTGGCCGCGTTCCGCGTTGTACCGCGTCAAATCCGCATTTTTAAATACTGGAGAAAAGACCGAGGAAAAACCCAAAGAATACCAAAAAGATCAAAAGCTGACACCACACCTTCCTTGCACATCAAGAATGAAGAAAGATACTCTTCCACTACCTTGCAAAGCACATCTATTCACCATTTGTCAACCTCCTTGCTTAAGATGCACCTACTAGCAAGGAGACTTTGGTCACATATAATAATCTTTTTTGTCATAATTGTCCAAGCAGAGTTATCAAAATCTGATCCCAATTTAAACCCTATGAATCAAGCAAAATCCAAACAAAAATTTGCATTTGTAATTCAATTCAATTTAGAAAATTATAAATTACAAAATTTGCTTGAAATAGATGGAAAAGACTTGTATTATTTTTAATGTTTAAATGAGGAAATGAAGGAAGATGAGTTGGAATTACTTCATCAAAAGATAAACTGAAATGAAGTTGCAGGTTAAATTCTAAAAACATTCCTGATACGAACAATGCTCTACAGTGGACAAGGAATCCTATCATTCAATCTGAATTCAATTAGCTCAATCTTATTTCTCTCTCTCTCTCTCTCTCTCTCTCTCTCTCTCTCTCTCGCGAGAGAGAGAGAGAGAGAAATAAGATTCAGAGTTTGCTCTCCAACAATTTGGATTCTCTCTCTCTCTAGAGTTTTGGATTCTCTCTCTCTCTCGAGAGAGAGAATCCAAAACTCTACAAAATAAAATTCAGAGTTTGCTCTCCAACAATTTGAGATGGAGTTATATAAATAAGAATTCAAAAGCAGGAAAGCAGATTATTTTATCAGGCATCAGTTAAACCTTGAACCCTGTCGACGAGGAGAGGGGAGAGGCGAAGGACTTGGGCT
Organism: Tasmannia lanceolata; assembly: GCF_043159265.1. NCBI lineage: Eukaryota > Viridiplantae > Streptophyta > Magnoliopsida > Canellales > Winteraceae > Tasmannia > Tasmannia lanceolata. Next base: position 30,252 of record NW_027518827.1, on the reverse strand, counting down.
TTCTTCCGTAATTTGGATTTCTTCCGTAATACACCCAAACAAATGAGCTGGTAGAGAAGGTCGCTGGCAAAGTCAGACGGAATCCCGAAGGATGCTACAAAAAGCAGCAAGGCTAGGGCATCATCAGGGCTGGCATTGGCAATGCCACCTTCATGGAGAAGGCGGGTCCGCCAAGCAACAGCGGCCGGCTCAGCCTCTGCCTTAACACAAGGGTCGATGATGATGCTGGCTTGGGAGAAGAAGAGGAAGAATTCGAGGATGAGGATCCAAGCCCTGCGGATGGCCACTATGGGAGAATTTATGGTATAGGCCTTTCTTCCCTGGAGATAAAATGTACCAATGCAATCCAAGACAAGCCTTGATGGGTTGGGAGCGAGCTTCAGCGCCTTACAAACCTCGTCACGGAGCTTGTTTATGTCGTGAAAATGGCGGGCCACATATCTGCGCAGGCCGCGGCTTTTCATGCTTTCGCATATTCTTTCCATCTCAGAAAGAGGGTGGTCCTCGGGATTATCATTGAGCTTCTTCTGAATGGATTTCTGAATAGAATGGAGATGCTGCTCCAATTCGTTCCATTGTTTGGTGAAAATGGAGAGAGCAGAGGAGAGGCAATTCAACTCGCCTACACATGATTTAACAAGAGAAGAATGAGAGGAAGAAGACCAAGACAATTCCACTTGTTCTGCTGCTTCATCTTGCGATTGTGAAAATGGGACTTGCTCTACTTTCACACTCGCCATCATAGAGCAAAACCCAAAGTTAGGTAGATGATACTAGACGGAAAACAAAACACAACAGACAGCGTGCGTGAGCATGAAAGAAAAAGATGCACACAACAGACAGCGTGCGTGCGTGCCGCTGCCCTAGTTTGGGCCCATATATACATTATATTCATGAGGAGCTCCCGACTGGAGACTCTCCATCCTTCACTCCTCTTCTTCCTCCTCTCATCTAAGCCTAATCTCATTTCTAACAGATTCATTAAATCTTGAAACTCAATATTGAATCTGGAACTCAAAACTTAAAACATAAAAAGGTCCACGAAATTTCACGGACTCTGTTCAATAATGAAGCACCAGCCAGGAGTGAGATCCACGCAAGCATGTTTTAGACTTGCGTAGTCTTAGCAAGGAAAAATGGTACAAAATATGGTTACTCAGGCCATGTTGGCAACCATGAAAAATTATTCAATGGAATACTCAAGGACCCAATTGTGTGAGAGGGGTGGGGGAAGAAATTGGAGAGAATTGTGTAGGCGAGAGTATAAAAAATTTCTAAAAACTAGTGAAAAAAACTTTCTATTTAAAATTGGTTTTTTTCCTGATTTTTACAAGATTTTAGGAGCTTTTAATGCTACCCTCACTTCCATGGAATATTTTTTCATGGTTTCCAAACATAGTTAGTCTTCACAAGGAAATCTCGTTGAAATTGTTTCAAGTTTCATCCGATTAATAGGCCACTTAAAGAGGTTGAAACATTAAAGAACTTTCATTACATTCAACAGATCATGCACCAGTTACACACTTTGACAGGTCTTCTTTCCAGGCCTAGCGTAAATAGACCATGCAATTACTAGCCCAAAAAACAACCTATGATCTCTCAATTGACAAGAATCAAAAGCTAGGGCACATCAAGGGAAGAGATCATCAATGCAAAGATATTTTCAAGGGTTTTTCAAAAGCTTAAGCTAGTGATAATGAAGGCATGGAACCCTTTTTATAGAAATCAAAGAGGATTTGACCGTTTTACTTTCCAAACAAAAAAGATTTATCAAATCCCGTGATTTAGAAAATCAATTTTAAATTTCAAAATTCAAATCGCGACATTCACGGACGGCCGGAAGTTTCGCTGACGTCCGAAATAACGGATGTCCGCATATTGCTGTCGTCCGAGATTCTCAGTGGAATTTTTTTTATAAAACTTCTCGGGTAAAACATTACACTTCGCGGATGTCCGTTTTTAGGGTCGTCCATCTGAGACAAAAACATGGTTTTTAAGATTGTTTTAAAAAACCACTTTGTGCCCTAACAAGAATACAAGTCATGAGAGATCTTGTACATACTATTTGGAGATAAACTTGGCCCTAGCCTAGTTGTCTAAGTTCTAGTCTTCGAATCTCCAGATCTTCAAGAATTCGTTTGCTTGGCTCCTCATGGCTTCATTCTCACTTGACTTCATTTTGCTCTTATGCTTGATTGCTGCTTAAGGCTAATGGATAGCCACCATAACTATAATTCTCTTGACCTGCTAGATACACATCTTTGCGAACAAATCATTAGTCCATTTTATTTCAATCAATATAGGTTTGTGATCTATCAAAACTGGGTACATGTGAAGCTCTTAGGCTAACAATTCATTAGTCCATTTTATTTCAATCAATATAGGTTTGTGATCTATCAAAACTGGGTACATGTGAAGCTCTTAGGCTAACAATTCAATTCTTTTTATGTTCGATTCTGAATCCCAGGTATCTAAAATCATAGGCATGGGACCTAAAGCCCTTGGAAACCAATTAATTTCTCTCCTACCCTGGAATAAGGATTTTATTCAAGGATTTTATTCAAGGGGAGGAAACCTATGGTATTCCTTTACACGTTTGGGCTGTCTCAACAGTGGAAGCCCTAGGAAGCTTATTTGGAAAAGTTCTGGAAACCAAAATGGAAGTTAATAATATGCACTGTATGAGCTTTGTATCAGCTAAACTTTTGGCCCTCTGGTGGCGTTTCAACAGTTCCTGTGTCAGTATTAAAGTTCTTGATAAGGTTTATGCAATTGGGGTTGATATTCAGAGACATCAATATTCTACAAATGGCGATTCACAACCCATTAGTTCTTTGGGTTTTGCTGTTCCGTATGTCTCTCTGCCGGGAGGGGTTCCTCCGCCGATTGGGGTGTCCGTACCGCTTGTGGGTAAGCTTCCTATTGATTCAAATTTCAAATTTACAGATAGCGTCTACAAGGGCTCTGAAAAAACCCAGGTGGATCTTGTTATGACAAGCCTGGGTCAGAGAAGCAAGACTTTGACTATGTTCCCCCTAAAAAAAAAGTTGCCCGGATGGATTTTTTGGAAAAGGTCCTCTTGATAAGACCCTCGGAACCTCTGTTTGTCCTTTATCTAAGGCTGGCATTTCTACTCCTAGACGCAAAAGAGATTTCTTGGGCACATACTCCAAGTCGGATGGCCTTCTATTAAAAATTAGGAAATTGATCAATTTTCAAGATGAGAGAAGATACGATGGCACAAAGGAGGTGACTAATCGGCTTGGGTCCCACAGGAGTACTATGCTGCACCTGCTGAACGCTGTTCTGGATTTGATGCCGGGCCCTAGGAGGGGTGGGGTGCTCAAGATCTTAAAGTCGTTGGCCAAAAGAAAGGGGATTTGATTGGTCTGATGGTTCTGTCCATGCGGACCAGGGAGATGTTTTCTTTTGGAAATCTAACTGGAAATCTTGAAGTTCTAGGACCTGTAGAAATATTACTTGGGAAGATGTCTTGTTTTTTTGGGAAGGCGTCTTGTTTTTTTGGGAAGGGATGGCTTGCTTGAAAATAACAGTAATAAGCATTAATTCCTTAATTCTCTCTGGAAACCTGGAGATAGCGATAGCTAAGCTCTCAAGACCTTCTCTGGAAGTCGAAATGGATCATTTTGATCTCCAGGAATCTCCTTCTTGCGCTGGAAGTCGAAAGCAGAACCTCTTCATGGAAACTATGGTGTTGAACACGATTCTTCAAAAGATAGGAGGGATGGCATATGTTGGTGAGTTAGCAGTAGCTAATGGCTTCAACGCTAGGCCTGGAAATCGACCAGATCGGCCAGAGGATAGGTTGAATCGTAATAGAGTGTGGCTTGCCTCTAGAGAGTTGGCAATTTCTGTTTTGGAAGGTGAAATCGCATCTCAATCTTCCTCTGGATTCATGGACAGGCCTTTGGGAGCCGAAGGAGAGTGCTTGCTGATTTCCCTTCTCCAAAGCTTCCTTGATGAGCTTGGAAAATATTCGTATTAACTATAGGGCGATGATGTTGCAGACATGAATCTTCAATGTAATCTACCTACGTGAGCACGCTTCCAAGTTACTGCTTAACGGATGGTGAGACTAAAAGTTAACATGGGGAGGCCATGCTCTCTAAGACGTCCTTGTCTAATCTTCATCGGCTAAGGACGGGTATATGAGGGTTTAGAAGTCTTTGGAAAGGCTGGGGGTGGAGGTGGTTATTCGTGGCTTGGTTCTTGAAGAATTATCAGACCTTTTTGCTCAGGGATATAATCCTGGTCTTTATCTGTTGACTCTATGTAATGTTTGTAGGGACTCCTGGTCCCCACTGTCATCTTTAAAAAAAAAAAAATTTGCAAACTTATTTCAATTGACTGTAAATGCGGTCAAAGCGGATAATGTCTTTGGATATAGGTTTATTAATGGCAGGGGCAAAACAAAGGGGAGAGTTAGAAGCCAGGGTAACTAACTTAATCAAGGAAGTACAGCAAGCAGGTTGCCGAACATGTTTCCTTGGATGTTTGGATTGCACATAAGTGCGTCCTCTTTTCATTCCCACAATGATGCTATACAAAAATGCAGGTAACATAATTCTCTTTATTGATGAAGCTCATACACTTATTGGGTCTGGCACGGTTGGAAGAGGAAGCAAGGGATCAGGTCTTGACATTGTTAACTTGATAAAGCCTGCACCTGGGAGGTGCATTGTTAAAGTATAAAAGATAAATAACGCCTTTCTCCACCAGCTTAAGCTTTTGGAGAAGTTGGCAAGTTAACATGGTATCGGAGCCAAAGGTCTCGAGTTCAAACCTCCCGGATAGCAAAAATCCACATGTGATGATCGGCCCAACGTGGGACCACATGTGCCACGTTTTTGCCAAGTGGGCCACACGTGCAGGGGAGTGTTAAAGTATAAAAGACAAATAACGCCTTTCACCAACAGCTTAAGCTTTTGGAGAAGTTGGCAAGTTAACAGCCATATTACAGGTAGTGGTCCCATTGACAAACTATGTACTCATATTGTGTTTAATATTAGATAAGTGAGAGGCTGCTGGTTAGAACCTGTTGGCCCCTTCCATCCTCTTACAGCCGTTTGTTTATCATGAGGCGGAAAAAAGCATAATCAAGAGTAAAATAAGATAATCTGAGAGGGTTGGAAACACTATGGAATGCTTCCTGCTCCATTGTCAACATGACATTAGTTACAAATAATAAGGTTTCATGGAAGAATTATTGGAGGATGACATATATTGTTTCTTTTTATTTTTGCTTTTCTGCTCTGCATATTATGGATGACGTATCGTAAGTGCCAAGAATTTCTGTTCGAGAACTGACATTGAGTTAACTAGTTTAACTCTTTGTTGCATAGCTATCATCCAGAATTCATCTTGCTCAGCTTCTTCTATTTGTGAGATAAAAGCCGAGTGCTCGCACATATTTTTGTAGTGCGATCTTGTCTTCATTCCCTCTGAGGGTTCTCCAATTATTTGGGAGCTTGGATGACTATCCATTATTTTCCACACTCTCCCTTCTCCTTGAGTTTCTGTTTCATTTTCTTCATTTTGATCGTTTAATCTTTCCAGAGAATCTTCTTCAATAATTTCAGTTAATTGTTCCTTTTGCTTTTCAAGTGGGTTTACAATTGTTTGATCATCATCATCAAATTGAATAGTTACTTGTTTTTCATTTTTCATTTCATCGAATTTTACATGCACAACTTCTTCTACCGTTAAAGTTCTTTGATTAAACACTCTATAGGATTTGCTTCTGTTTGAATAACCTAAAAAGATTCCCTCATCTGCTTTAGGATCAAACTTGTGCAGACCATCTTTTATGTTTAGAATGTAACATTTACACCCAAATATTTTTAAGTGACTTATATTTGGTTTTCTTCCTTTCCACAGTTCATACGGGGTTTTATTTGTATGAGGTCTGATTAAAATTCTATTCATTACATAGCAAGCCGTATTAACGGCTTCGGCCCAAAAATTTCTTCAAATATTATTATCACGAAGCATTATTCTTGCCATTTCTTGTAAGGCTCTGTTCTTTCTTTCTACCACTCGGTTTTGTTGTGGTGTTCTCGGAGTTGAGAAATTGGGATTGATTCCAAATTTAGTGCAATATTCATCAAACTGGTAATTCTCAAACTCTGTTCCATGGTCACTTCTTATTTGAGTTATATGCCATCCTTTGTCTTTTTGTAATTGGTTACACAATTTATTAAACATTTTAAAGGTCTCATCTTTTGATGCCAAGAAATTAACCCATGTGAACCTAGAATAGTCATCAACTATTACGAACACATAATTTTTTCCCACCTAAGCTGCTTGTCTTTATAGGACCAAAGAGGTCCATGTGAATTAGTTGCAGTGGAGTGGCTTTGAAGTTGAGATTATATGTTTTGTTTTGAAAGATTCTTTTATTTGTTTTCCAAGTTGGCTTGCTCTACAAATGTGATCTTTCTTAAAGTTTAACTTAGGCAAATCATCTACAAGTTCTTTTCTTGATAATTTAGAAATCAGTTTCATATTTGCATGACCTAATCTTCTATGCCAAGTCCAGGAGTCATTCTCAAAAGAGGTCGAACAGGTAACACTTTGTTCATTTAATTCTTCTAGCAAAATAGTATAAACATTACCTTCTCTAGTAGCAACAAATTTAATTTTATTATCATGCTCAAACTTAACTGTGCATTTTTCACTCTTAAAAACAACATCATGACCATTATCACATAATTGACTAATGCTTAGTAAGTTGTGAACCAAACCATCAACTAGGAGGGCATTATTAATTGTGTTGTTCTTAAATTTAATCGTACCTTCTCCGATGATTTTACCGTTGGCGTTGTCTCCGAAGGTCACACTTCCTTGCTCTTTTCTTGTGAGTGATGAGGAACCCAAAGATTATAATGAGGCTATGACTTTACCTGATGTTAAATTGTGGAAGAAAGCTATGGATGATGAAATTAAGTCTATAAAAGATAATAATACTTGGACTTTAACAGACCTCCCACCTAATACACAAACTTTAGGTTGTAAATGGGTGTTAAAGAAGAAATTAAAAGCTGATGGAAGTATAGATAAATATAAGGCTAGATTAGTAGCCAAAGGTTTCAAACAAAAGAAAGGAATTGATTACTTTGAAACTTCTTCTCCTGTGACAAAATTAACTTCCATTAGATTAATGTTTGCAATATAGCTTCTATCTAGAATTTAGAAGTTCACCAAATGGATGTGAAAATCGCATTTCTATATGGTGAATTAGAAGAAGAAATTTATATTGATCAACCTCAAGGTTATATTGAACAAGGATATGAAAATAAAGTTTGTAAACTTAATAAATCATTATATGATCTTAAGCAAGCACCTAGACAATGGTATAAGAAGTTTAGACAGGAAATAAAGAAATTTGGTTTCAAGAGTAACAAAGTAGATAATTGTGTGTTTTGTAAAGGATCTGGTGAATCAAGTGTTGTTGTTACTGTTTATGTTTATGATCTACCTATCTTTTCATCGAATATTAAATATATAAATGAAACTAAAGCCTTTCTATCTCAAGCTTTTGAAATAAAAGATATGGGTCATGTGGATGTAATCTTAGGTGTAAAAGTAATTAGACAAGAAGGAAAGATTATCCTTAGTCAATCACATTATATTGAGACAATATTAAAGAAGTTCAATTGCTTTGAGTGCACACCTAGTAATACACCTTTAGATCCACATAATAAATTAATGAAAAATGAAAATAAACCAATCGCACAAAAAAGATATATTAGTTTGATTGGTAGTTTAATGTTTGCGATGAATTGTACTAGGCCTGACAATGCTTATGTTGTAGGTAAATTAAGTAGATTTAATAAATGTCCTAGTAGTGAACATTGGAGAGAAGCATATAGAGTACTACGATATTTAAAAGGTACTATAGATTATGGATTGCATTATACTGGTATATCTTCTGTGTTAGAATGTTATAGTGATGCAGACTGGGCATACAAAAAGGTAAATTCAGTATCTACAAGTGGGTGCCACTTTGTGCCCGAACAAGAATACAAGTCATGAGACAAAAAATGCGCTATTAAACGAAGTTTCCTTCATTCCTGCCAACTGCTACACCGTATACACAAAAACAAGGCAGGAGTTCACACGACAAAAAATCTCTTTGAGCTCGAATATTTTTAGTTACATGGTGTGGCGGTTATGTCTGTGAGCTCGTTGGCCGTTCTTCTTGGATTTCTTCTAGCTCTTCATTGTCGCCCCTCTTTCCTGCTTGTGCCCTCCAGTAGGCAACCATCTTCTTTAAATAGATGACTTCCTTTGATGAGACATTCTTGCTCGGATCATTCACGATGGAGGAAACTTTTGATGCGTACCTAAACCAACATGAGAAGGCATTTTTTAAAAACCTACGTAACTTTGCCACATTAGATCCAAGAAACTATTACTCCAACATTGAGCAACAACTATTTAACGAGAAGATCAAAACAGTGCATACATTAGAGAATTGTGGGTCTCGCCCAAGTTTGACTCCGCTGGAGAGACATTCACAAACATGAGAGTTTTAGCATTGCCTCCGAGGGAGTCGCTCAATAACATCGTCAACTTGTTGTTCCTGTAAGGTATATGTTTTGCCTCGGAGGACAGAGCACCGATCACATCCCCGAGGGCTGAGAGGGACTTGTTGATGCTTTTAGCTTCGTTTAGGTTATTACCAGAAGAGCCTGATTTCTTCAACCTTTCTGAGCCGGCAAGATCTACAAAACTAAGCTGCAGGCAGGAGAAGTTTTGCTATTCAATTTATAAACCAAGATTCGAAATTGAGTTTCCAACACCAAAATAGTACAGGTCCCCATGCATTGGACTTGATGATAGTTTGTGGGCATGGGCGCGCACACACACACACTAGTAGAAAACCCCGTGCGATGCACGGGCTGCCAAAGAAATAAAGATTATTAAATCATAATTTTTAATACACAAATATCTAGAAAATAAGAGATTGAAAATGGTGTCCTCTAACTGGCCCCGAATAAAAATAAATGCAAAGAAATTGATGATGACGATTATAGAAATTAGAGTTCAAATTATCCAATGTACAAAATACCAAAGGCTGTTTTTACCTCTAAATAATAGTCAATATCTGAGAACAAAACAAAAGGAGAAGGGGATCTCAATGAATGAAGCTCTAACCAAGGTTTTGAATGTCCAGATGTATTTGCTATATCAGACCCAATGCCAATATGTAAGGCAATATTCCAAAATGTTCTCAGATACTCCTGATGAAGGGTGCCGATATATAGACCTTCACTAAAATCTGAAACTAAAGGCCAAAAGAGAAATACGGAAATGACGCTTAGAACCTATGAAGAATTTGGAATTTATGTGGAACTAAACCCATGAAAGAATTACTTGACCCACCAAACAGAATCATCAAGTTAAAAATAAACAACAATTTACTCACAGAAATAAATAAGGTCATAAGTTTTGACCCTCTGATGAATAATTTTTTTTTTTTCAGAGAAAACATGACTCGTATAAATATAAATTTCAGAGAAAGAATTGTCTGAACATCAAAAGAAAAAAAAAAGACCGACCCAACATACAGATTCAAGACAAAATAAACAATGTACTCACAGAAATCAAGACAATTAACTTATCAAGGATAATTGATGATAATTCAATAAATTGTACAAAAGAAATGTAATTTCTAAGTTTTGGCCTTAATCGTTGTACTTTCAGGAAGTGAAACAAAATAGCGTAATCCCCTATAGCATATTAATATATCTATATGCTCTGAAAACACACATCAGACTTCCACCCATATCTGTGCTATTGGAAGGAGAAATCAAACAAACCCATGTAAAAAGCGCCAAAAGAAATACTAACAAAGCATAGAATCATTAAAGTATACATATCACAACCACAGTAATCTGTGACAACCTCTAAACAGGGCACCTGTATACCTTGAAAAACTACATCAGCAGAACTGTTATATTTAAGTTTTTTTTTTTTTTTTTTACTTTGCATACACTAAACGTGGCCATACATACAATGTCTCAAATCCTAGGACACAACGGAATTCATGCTTGAAAAAGTCCTAAAACCAGAGCATTATTTGTTATTGCTCAATACATTTTGACAGATGAACATCTTGCCAGATAATGACGATTATCAGACCAAGAGTTTCTTCAGTCTCTATAATTGAAGTCAAGTAAAATTGTTATTATTCCCTCGATTTTCAGTGTCTATATTTATATGAGATTCGATCATACAGATATTACCAATTCTATAACAAATTTGATTTCCAGTGTCTATATTTAAATGAGAGACCATTAAGAATACCAAGTCCATATATATAAAAGGAGAGAGTAACACACCATGACCTACGTATGAGTGAACAAAAATGGGAAAAAGATACGAAGAAGATATAAATGAATCATCAGAAAAAAGAAGAATAAATCTAGATACATATATGGAGCAAATAAAGAGAGGAGAAAATCTAGATCCAATGATGAAGTGAATAGAGGAAGAGATCATGACGGAGAAACCTTATGACTACCTTTCCTCTAGAAAGAGACTGTGTTTGAAGGTTAGTAGTCTCAATAACAATTGAAAGTATCAAATGTGATCTTGAACTTTTTTCGTTCATCCGAGTCCCAGAAGTGTGTCGTTGCTCAGAGCCTCTCAAAATAGTACTTGCTAAATGCTCATGGCTTGAAATAGGTACAACTGTCACGTTTTCTACAGATACCATCCCCTGAAAATGAAAGATGAGATTAAAGCTTGAATTTGTTAGAGTAAAAGATATATACGTTCAAAACCTACATCTTTCCCATGTACATAAAGATGAATAGCATCCAAAGAAAAAGAAGAGAATTATCAGGCATTTGAAAGAAAAGAAAAGTACACTCACCTTTGAGTCTTTTTTTATTTCCAATTTCATGCGGTTTGAATTCTTTGGCAATAAGAGATCTACAAGTGTATCCTGATGGAGCTCTATAATATACGCCTGCATTATTTCATCAGTGATGTCACTTTCTTATGAAAGATGAACAAAAAGAATTAAAATTGATCTTGCATCAAAAGAGTACAACAGGTGGGCTTATAACAATTGTACAAAATCTAATTCAGTCATTTTTTGTAAAGAACTGGAAATTTTATAGAAATAAGAGAACCTAACAAGAAAGAAAATTGACAGTAGATGACCCCAGCAACAAAAACTAGAAAAATAAATCAGAAGAAACAGAATAAGAGAATTACGAAAACAAAGAGAGGAAGCATATCATCCAATCCCATGATATAAAGAACGTCCTCCCCAATGATGATTATATTATGACTGGTTGCCAATAAGTAACAACCTGAATTGTCAATTTTATTCTGTACTGGAAGGTATTTCCAGAAAATTCCATTCTACAATGGATCCCGAAACACAACTTCGAGCAGAACATTCCAGCCGGAATTCCAAAGTTCCAGTTCGTCCATGTTAGATTCCAGTGTAACAAAAATTCCGGTCAGCGTAACTCAAGCTAAAAATATGGGAAAAAAATCAGCCATAGATTTTTTCTGGTTTCCCTGTTTTGCCCCTAAATATAATTATTGTAATTCTGTTAAGGGACTTTTGACTTACCAATCTAATGCGATGGTAAAAAAATATAAAAAGCCAATCGTTTGCATACATTCGAGATTTTCTAGGTTTTAATCGAAGGTTGAAGACAAGGATTTCTCACCAACTTTTTGTGCAAGCTCCTGCCATCAGGCTTTCCATAAACATGGGGCACCTTTTAAAATATTTTCTAATTTAAAAAAATCAAATTAAAAAATACAACTCTTGTAGCATCTTTTCTAGAATGAAATACCATTCCAATCCAGGAAATGAATGGAACGACCATGGGAACGGAATTACAAGTTAAAGAAATCGCCAACCATAAAGCCTCGAAATTCCTCCTTCCATGTCCATCTAATGATTGCTACGTTGTTTTACAAAATGATCCTTACAAAATGACCCTCTTAAAAGATTCTCTGAACTCAGGTTACCTACCAAAAAAATAAAATATAAAAAATATATAGCACCTTAATTCTTTCTACCCAAATGGACCAAACCACCGCATCTGGTATCACTTTCCAATTATGTTACCTTCATCTCCAAAGGGCCATTTCGATCAACCCACAAAAGTATTGAGGACTGATCCTGAAAACACCCATCTTATGCTAAAACATGAAATTATTGCATACCAAATTTTATGTGCTGCTTTGCAATGAATAAAACCATGGCCGGACTCCACTTCTCCGAAGAGCACAATGTTACTACCAAAACTAAACCTCTTCTTCTTTGGCGAATCGCATGTATCAAGTCTGGCTTCTGCCACCATTGAGCTTCCACAAGAGGTGCAGCCAAGTCATTTACACACATGCAAGTGGAGACCACTCCTCATACACCAATATCGAGTTGAAAAAGTACTTCACCTAGAAATGACCTTCCAAATCATGAATACAAATCCTGTCAGCTTCAAAAGGAAAGATAAGAATATTATCAAGTAATCACACGAGTGCAAGAAATCATCTCTCATTTTGCTTAAGGTTTCTCCTAAACACTAATACCCAACCACCCTCCCACCCTTTCATTCATAACAGTCATTTGTTCTCACTCCTCTGCATTACACTATGCAGTATGGCTCAGAAAAGAATGGCACAATGGCCGCTCCCATGACCACAAATCCTCCTAGAACCCCCGCCATCTCCCACCCTAAATCTACCTTTTCGATTGAAAACTACATTTGGAAGAACAACTATACCTTTACCTCTTGAGTCTTTTCCCAAACGAGGTTCCCTACATTCCCAATCTTCCCATACCAACCCACATTTGTCCAAAATTATCTTGTGACAAAGGCATCACCATTATCATTTCCATAAAAGTGGTGTATTCCTCAATTTTAAGTTGCCTATGACAAGTCCCCCTTTTCCTCCGATTTACATATTGCCATCCATTTCATAAAATGTTTAAGATTCTTAACTTCCTACTTACTTTCCCATACAAATTATCTTTGGAGTTTCTCCAACCTATATGCCATTTTTTTTAAAGAATTCAAACAATGACATATAAAAAAATAAAAAATAAAACACTTTACTAGACAAAGGTGGTTTAGTGAGAGTTATCCTTCCATCAAAATGATAAGTAATGCTTCTTTATTCTCCATTCATTCCACCATCGAACTCCATCGAGATTTTGGAGGGACTCAAATCCCAAGGGGCAAACTAAGACTGATGATCGGAAGTCTACCAACTTCACACCCGACCCTATTGGAAAGGGCCTTGACTTTTACGTCTTCTACATTGACTCCCACCACAAAACTCTTCCACATATTCAGCTTTTTTCTGAAAAGAATTCCACGTATTCAACTTAGTCTCTAAACACTTCAAAGTTCAAACCATCTAAAATACCTTGGAGAATGTAGACTGTACCTTATCATAACCAAAAATTATGATATCGTCTCATATTGGAAATGAGATGTTTTGGGCGTGTTTGTACTCTAGACATACTTCGAAACCTTTTATCTCCCCCTCATTTTTGCGTGACTTAATAGAAGGCCTAATGCTTTAGAACCATCATTAATCAAAATATAGAGTGGGTCCTATCACTTTTGAACTTTTAAATAAATCAATTAAGAGCCTCTTTTTGAAAAAGGAAAAAAAGACCAACCCAATTTGTGCCATTTTTCCCCAATGTGCGGCATGCACGGTTATAAATTCGGCTAAAACATTTCATTTCAGCACAAATATTTTGATTACGGCTGCTACCAAAACGAAACCCACTTGTATTCAGAAAAACACCTGATTTCGCCCAAAATTTCGAGATTTCACTAGAAATTTCAAGATTTCATTAATGTTTCAGTCAAAATATGTGAAACATGCAACTTTTCAGATAAAAAAAGCAAAGTTTCGGGATTGAGCCTCTAGCTTAATGGTCAAGGCTTTGTCCTTCAACCTAAAGGTTGGAGGTTCAATCCCAACATACCTACCAAAAAAAAGCAAAGCTTAGGCTAAAATGTCGATATTTCAACAGGAACCCTGACAAAATCAAATCCATTCCCAGAAAAGAGAAGAAAAACAAGATTTTTGTATGACATTTCTAAAATACAACCAAAAAAAAACCCAGTGGTGAAGAATCTTACCTGGATTTCAGTTGTAATTTCGTATCAAAATGATTCCGTGATTTTACAAGATTTCCACCGAAATTTCTTACCAAACTGAAAATTTTCATTACGTTGATTACTGAAACCGAAACCAAAATCAAAATTTAAAACCTTGTTTACATAAACTAGGTTAGAGAGGATGACTTGACGATAAGTCATTTTTAGCCCATTTTGTAATGATATCTTTGTAAGTGCATGACATGTTTAAAATTTCGGTTTCGGAACCGGTTTCAGGCCCTTAGGTTTCCGAAATTTCGGTCAAAATCAAGCACTAGTCTCATTTTCTGTCGGTTGAAATTTCGATCGGGAATTTCGATTGAAATTTCAACCTTTTAAACGCCCTAAATTCCGTTCGAAATCTGACGAAATAAAAAAATCCACTTTTAATCTCGCCTGAAATTTCAATAATTTTGGAAATACGGTGTGTGAAACCATAAGGCAGAGAAAGAGCGAGAACAAGCGGTTGTAGACAGAGAGGGAGAGGCAAAGAGAGATATGGTGAGGGCCGTTGGCGGTGTAGCGGTGAGAGGAGGAGGGAGATAGAAGAGAAGGACACGATTTTTAACCCAGCGACTTTCTCTCTCCCATCTTTATTCGACTTTGGCTGTATCTATAAAAAAAAATGGGCTGTGTTTTCAAAGAAGGGTAAAGGAGATACTAAAGCAGGGAAGGACAAGTAAAGGGTTACGTGCCCATCGGTAACACGTACCTTTCGGGTATTGGCCGTTTCGGTGTCGGTCCCAACCGAAACCCGAAATTTCGGATTTCGGTCGAAATCTAAAACCATGGTGCATGAAGAAGGTCAAAATATTAGTTTCGTGTATCTCATGTCATGTGTGTCTGTGTGTTTTGGGTTGGTGGCGGGCAATAATGGAACATAGCCCACTCGATGCTTAAGTGAACTTTAATTTGATTTAGGCCTTTACATGATAGGAACTTTTGAGGCATGAACAAGCATTTCTATTATTCCTTTCTAGAGCAAGTGCTAGGCATAAAGTCCGTAGTTGAGAAAATAATTGCAGGGTACATACTGATCCCTCCAGCACAATCTGTCAAAATAAAGCATTTGTTGATAATTTATATCAACCAAGTAATCATTCTACCTGTAGACAGTGTCTAGCAAGGAAACAGCTTCATATAATGTAGACATTTATATGTTTCTATGGTTGCTACTGAGACCAGTAAAAGACATTAAAGAAAAAACCGCTTCCAACTTTAGTGACGTAACACAGCATATAACTAGAGAGAACAAAGTTTAAAAAAAAAAAAAAAAAACAAACAAACTCTAGATATGGTTCAAACAAAGTACCTTCAAAGAGAAAGAGAATTTATTGCAGTCACGCCTTAAAATCTTGAAGAGCTCCTGACTTGCTCTAGTGGTGAGTCCTGGATTGCTTTCTGACCCAGAAATTGTGAATGTCTTGCCCGAACCAGTTTGCCCATATGCAAATATGCACACATTATATCCATCAACAGCTGACTGAACTAGATACTGCACAATATTCACAAGAAAAGCATTCTTCAGTTCAAAATTGGTTCAGTTACTATCAATAGCAGTGAACAAGATGGCTTGGCAAAATTTTGAAATGGAAAGGATACTACTCTGATGTCAGTGAATTGTTGAACCTCAATAGGTCTTACCTTTGTATCCTCAAAAACATCTTCCTGAGAAGCATCACTGTCAAAAACATGATCATAGAAGTGTTGCTTTGGCTTATCATCCTTCCAAGGATGTTCGACAGTATACTCATCAATACTTGTAAGAATACTCCTTTCCTGGTCTGCAATCTCTTTTTCACTAAGAGGCCGCAAGCGACAATAAACTCTGATTTTGCCCTTCATATCTGCACGAATGTGGCCCAAACATGCTAAAGGTGAGAATGAAGATAACAAACATAAGTACTCTGTCCTGACAAAAATGGGAAAAATAGCTTTTTTATGACATAGGGTATCCCTACGCCATTTAGGTTATGACTAATCCCTATGGATGCACGCAATCACCCGTAAACCACGTGCATTGGGTAAGCCATAGGAAAAATAGCTATGATGTACATAAGAATGGCGTACAAATGCGGAATGATAAACAACAATACATATATGAAGAAACTTATACTGTAAATGCCAACCTTCGATTGTATTGAAATATCGCTTCCTAAGGACTTGTTCTTCCTTGTAGAGAGCTTCTAGCTCGACCAACCGTGCACCTTGCGTGTTCAAAATTGCAGCAGTTTCTTCATTCTTTCCATCAATGTCCTATTGAGGCATTTGCGAGGCCAGAAAGGTTTTAGGTTTTCTTTTTATTAATTCATAGAAACAAAAATCTATTGACATGGCAAGCTTTGTGATATTAAAGAAAAATTTAAACATTTGATCCCAAAACCAAATGGTTAACCTTTAACAATGGAAATATGAATGCTACCTCTTTATGTTCTGTAGTCCCTTCCAGTTTCTTTTCCAGTTCGGAAATACACAGCCTAAGTGCCTTGCACTCTTCCATTTTCTTCTTAAGCTCTTCATTCAAATCATTAACTTCTGCTTTCTTTTTTGTCATTTGTGCCACTGAACAAATACAAAGCAAAGAAAAACATTAACATCATCAAATTTGACAATGATTTCAAACTTACAAAGGTGAAAAAAAGAATTACCAATTTCAAATTCCCTTATATTGGCAGATTTCAATTCTTTTTGAAACTCTTTGATACAAGCCCTGAGTTTCTTTATGTACCGAGTCATGTTCTCACATTTCCCCTATAAAATTAATTAAAATCATATAAACAAAAGAATACAAAACAAACAGAAGGCACATAAAAGAAATAACACAAATTCATATCCAACCTTGTGATCGAACTTGTTCTTCCCCTTCATCTTTTCATTTAAAAGTGATTGAACATAATCTGTGTTTTCACCGCTCCCGCATTGTGAAGTCGTGCAAAGATCTGGACTAGAATCAACGGCCTGGCGACTCCGGGTGTTGTTGGCCGGCCCGGCCGTGTTCACGATTCCTACCTTTCTCCGCTTTGGTAGCGGAGTCTCAAATACCTCGGCATCGTTCTTTTCTGCCCCAATCTCTACCAGATCTTTCTTCTCATCCGATGTCGGATTTGGTAAAGCCGATGAAGATAAGGGCATATCTTTCTTCAAAGAAGAGGCGATGGGGAGCTCCATTGGTGGTGCCGTGAAAGGGTTTTTTCTATTTTGCAGGGAGAAGAAGGAGATGCCGAGATGGTAGAAGGTTGGGGTGGTCGGAGATGGGGTCGCCACTCGCCAGAGTTGGAGAGGCGGCGGATGAGGAGTAGAGAAGAGAAGAAAAAAAAACTAGGTTTTCCCTTTTGGTGTCTTATTGATGCGCATGAAAAGTAAGAAAGGAGCCCAAATCCCACAATTAAATTCTCACACCAATTTGAGGATCTAATTTTCAAATAAGGAGTAGCAATTTTTAGTCCAATACCAACACCGATAGAAGTCTCTATGTCCGATCCCTCCACTAATAAAAAAATTGATTTAAATTCATGACGGTCATTGGACTGCTTTTCTGTAGTCAGATTATCCTCCAACCCCGCATTGACCTGACAATGAGACCTGTTTATGTGTTAATCTCAAAGCTTTAGTTGACAACTTAATCCTTATTAAGGGAAATTATATATTCGCACCTTTTTTTTTACTTGGGGCAGCTGCCTCTAGCGAAAAAGGGTAGTCATAAACATGGTTAAAAATTTCGGTTTCGGTAACCGTTTCGGACCCCACCAAAAACCGAAATTTCGGTAATTTGGTTCCAAATTCCAGACCGAAATTCCAAAATTTCATAACACTTTTTTCTTTAAATAAATAAATGTCATTAAACCGAAATTTCGTACCGAAATTACAAAATTGAATTTCGAAAATTTTCGGTTTCGGTCCCCACCGGTATCCAAAATTTCAGATTTCGGTCGAAATTTAAAACCATGGTCATAAATACACTAGAGGGGCTGTCTGTGGACCCCGATCCGAAGAAGTAGAGGTGAGGGAACTAGTCCCCACACCATCTTCTGGATCATCCACGTGAATGAGAGCTCTGCCAAGGAACTCTCGAAACGGATGCCACCCTCATAGCATAGCACGAGTGGCGATATAAAAAGAAAGAGATATGGTTGCACAAGGGCGACAAGGAAAGAGCCACATGGCTAGGTCTAAATCTGAAAAATTGATTGATATGATTAATTGAATTAAATAGGGAACCTCACTAAATAAGTAAGCCCTAATCTAATAATCAATAAATATACGTATATATACATGCATACACCCTAACCAGGGGCACCATCCTTAGTCTAATTTAGCAGAGTCAAGAAAATCTTGACTCTTGACAGCCTGATGAGTGTACTACGACTGCGCCTGTAGCCACATGAAGTGAGCTACCCTAATCTATAGATGGGATAAGGCTCTTAACTCTAGGCTCCACAAGTGTAAGTAACACATGTTCGTCACTATATGCAAACAAGAGGACAATGCAATATATAGAAGGGGTACCGTTGTGAGGTCCACCTGGCCGGGTGCATAGTTACTTGTACACTGTGACATAGAGTCCAGTGTACGAACTATGTCCGTTTTACACACAAAGTGTCCAGGTGCTGAGTATACTACTGGTGCGGTGGCACTAGAAGGCGGGTATAGCCCTCACGGCTCCTACTCATAGTATCTCGAATAGGTCATCTGATAGTATATCCACAGCAAAAAGTAACCACAAAACAGATAATATATGCAAGGGATGAAAGTAAGTGCGTGAGCCCTTGTTTTATTTTGTATCTATTTGGTGCTCCTGGATTCTAACGACAGAGTTCCCATTTAACTTGATTTTAGCTCAAATTTCTCCAAAGCTAGTAAAAATGGCATTTTAACAGAGTTAGGCAATGTTTCAAGAACTCCGCAGCAGAGTCGCCAACCTGTGGACCCCGATCCGAAGAAGTAGAGGTGAGGGAACTAGTCTCCACACCATCTTCTGGATCATCCACGTGAATGAGAGCTCTGTCAAGGAACTCTCGAAACGGATGTCACCCTCATAGCATAGCACGAGTGGCGATATAAAAAGAAAGTGATATGTCTTGATCCGGAACCGAGGTTCGAAACCGAGACATACCTAAAATAAACTCAGAGTCGCCATCCATGGATATGCCATGGAACCCTAAAATCAAATCCTCTGTGCAATGGATAACCAGAAATATATATGGGTTCGTGCCTGATTACGAATGGGGAAGGTCTGAAGAGCACCCCCAATTCATCCGAGTGCAAGCACTTGGTCTCTTATGCCATTTTCATTAACTCCAAAGAGGTTTGGGTAAAAATCATGTGAAATGGGAACAATCCTCATGAATCGTCTACCTAAGCATGCATTTTCTGAGGATAGAGAAATAAGCATACATAAAAATGAAATGAAAGATGTGTTACCTAAGCAAAGCTAGGTTATAAGTGACATGCCTAATGGGTGTCTAAGTTTCTGGTGGACACGCACATGCAAGCTACAGCTAAAAGTATAGTATCAGTACAAGAAAGTAAGAAAACACATCAAAACATAAAACACAAATCAATTCTATATATGACAGGACAAGACAAATCCTAACTCTAATGCGACTTGACTCGGACCTAGAATGGCCATCCACCCTGGCTGCGCTACGTATCCCGGCCTCGGGAAGAATCGGAGTCCACGTAGTTCGATGCCCTATTCTAAACTACGATGCCTAACCATCTAGAACCGCTATTCTAGACTCAATCCACTAGACTCGACTGATTTTTAAAAGCTTTTTGTATAATTGCTTAAATTCATGTGAATTGTAATTTTTAAGACTCTATATGCCCTGACTAATGCAAGTTGATTAGCCTTAAGCTAATGCAGGTGGATCTTACATCCTATGTGTAACTAGGCTGTGCAACCTAATGAAAACCATGGGCTGACTATATGCTTCCTAGTCTAGCCATCGGTTCGACTAAATGTCTAACCGATCGACTCGAGGCCACCTAACTCTAGGGACACTCACACGACAGGACACACCATATCAATACAAATCAAGACAAACTCCTAACTCTAGAACACATCCAACAGCTAGGACAGACTTCTAACTCTTAGAGGAAGATCTTTTAAAAAGGTTTTTGAAGAAGCTTTGTATATTTTTTTTTAAAGGTTTGGCTGGACTTGGGATGTGGATCCCAAGCTGCACTACGTACCTCGTGAGAGAGGATCAAGCCAACGTAGTTCGAAACGAACTCTCCTAATTACTGCTTCTAAAACACTCAACACTTCAAAAGATTTGATGCTTTCGATATTTTTTTTTTTTTTATGTTTTTGAGGTTTTAGACTTCTAATGTTTTTGAGTTTTATATGTTTTAATATGTTTTTGAATTTTAAGGTATTTCAATATTTTTGGATTTTTAAATGTTTTAACATGTTTTTTGGATTTTAAATTTCTGATTTCACCCTTTTGGTCGCAGACCGGAGGGAACATACAAAGCAAAACCCTAGGGCCAAACCCTAGGGCAAATAGGGGAAACCCCTAAATAAGGTAAACTAATGATCAAGGATAAATACAATGATCTAAAAAAAAACAAAATGTAAAGCTCTAATGAGACTGTGCTAGTCCCTAACAAACAAGAGTGACTACAACACTGAGGAGAAGCTCCTAAAAACAACTATAGAAAAGGGAGAAATGAGTCAAAGACTCTCTAATACCACTATCAAAGGACGAGCGAGTCAAAGACTCTAATAATATCAACTGAAGATGAGTGAGTCAAAGACTCTCTAACGATACTCCTAAAAGGACAAATGAGTCAAAGACTCTCTAAAAGGAGCTACTCTGATACAAGGCTGGGTAAAACCTCCTAAAAAAGGAAACCCTCTAGAATGAAATAAAGCTCGCCCCCAAATAGAGGCCCCTCAAGTGAGGCAAGGCATACCTCCTATGAACTAACTCTCTATACAAAACTAAGGCATACCTCCCAAGGGATAGCCCTAAACTATAAGGTTTGTCACCAAATGAGAAGTACCTTAATGAGACAAGAGTATGTCTCCTAGCGCAACTTTGCTAATGAGACCACAATGGTCTCCTAAGCAGGGACTAAAGATAACTCTTTCATTGTCCTTATAATGAAAAGACTCCTACTGTCTAAAAGGCGTCTAAAAGACTGTGTTAGTCTACTGAAATAAAGAGGGAAAAGCCATATGGACTAAAACAGTCCTCTAAAGATGGGCCCTTCTAACGAGACAATATTGGTCTCCCTATAAAGAATTGAATTGCTCAACTACACTCACTTTCAACAATAGATGAAATTTCTATTAATAAAACATAGGATATTTTCGATTAACACTATTATCCTCTACAAATGCCATAAATTTTAGCACAAGCAAATCTAGTGCCACTGATTATATTATGAGATGCCAACTAATATATTGTAAGCAATTCAAATTCTTATATATAAAAGAAACAAAGCTTGTGAAATTAGACATATTAGAAACCCGAATCAAATTTGAGGCTTAAATTCTTCTTTTCCCTACACCCTGTGCAGACCTCCTGACCACATTACTCTAAGTGAAAGAGTGTTTCTAAATGACAAAATAACACTTTTAGCCAAAGAGAAACAAGGAGACAACCAGAAAGAAAAGAACACTCCTGTGATCCATAGCCTGGAGAAGTGTCAGATGAAAAGACGAAACCCTTTTAGCCTAAGGGTCGTCCTAAACAAGCAAATCGGTATCTCACATAGATGATAGAATGGATGAAATTTCAAGAATGGTGAAGCTCTGAGAAGACTGAGCTAGTCTCCAAGAAAGAAAACTAATGAGACAAAACCCGTCTCCCAAAAGGAAAAAAGGTAAACAAGAAAATGAGACTGGGCGAATCTAAATAAGAATGACCTCCTAACGAGACAAAGCATGTCTCCCTAAAAGATATGACAAGTAAAGCAAAAGAGACAAAGCCTGTCTCCTAAGAAGGCTCGAGATAGCCCTTTCATTGCCTTTGCAATGAAAAAGGGAACCTAAAATCTTAAGGGATAAACATCTAAAAGACTTAGGCAAGTCTTTTAAAATGAGAGAGGGGAATGCTACTTGGACTGAGCAAGTCCTCTAATAATGGGCTTGGGCTATCGCCTTCATCGCCCTTACAATGAAGAAACAATCTGCTAGGAAAACATCCACCAGATAGAACAAATATTTTACCTAATAAGGAAAGGATAAAGTGCCATGACTCAAACATATTTACAATCAAGAAAATATAATCAAAATACATGATAAGCAAGTAATTGAACCATATCTCCTTTTGATTCTTTTGACCACCCAAAACAATAAAATTATAATGACTACAATTCTACAATTATATGCTTTAACAGAAACCAAACACCTCGAATCGAACAGCCTTATCCTAAATAATTAAAGAACTCAAATTTATTATCTCATTTTATGCAGAATAATTAAACTGGCTAAAGAAAATCTAAATGTCAGACAAAGCAACTAATAGCAAGAAATTCACATTTAAGGTTTTACACAAGACCTAAAAAAAATCAACCATGACATTAAAAGGCTATGATCATTCAAACAAATGATAATCTCACTTCATGCTTTTATTTTAGAATTATTCCAAATAATTAACACTTTCACGTCTCACTGATTTTTCTAGCAAAGTATTTTATAATATGAATATGTAACATATTCCATACAACAATAATAAAGCTCTAATGACCACCAACTCTTACTGAATCCTCCAAGTAGAAAAGAATTAATCCCACCATCTGTTTTTACTATAAGATTGACTCTCAAGAATCTTTAAAATTTGAATAAAGCAAGAGTAATGGACTTAGAATATTTATAATAATTGTCAAAATAAACAACAGTAGTGGCGCCACTCTATTACAATACATGGACAAAAATCATGTGCCACAGTGGACAACAGTTATGTGTCTTTGAATTAAAACCATGGGCAGCAGTTATATGTAACAGTGGACAGGAGTTATGTATCTTTGAACTAAAACCATGGGCAACAGTTATATGTAACAGTGGACAGAAGTTATTTATCTTTGAACTAAAACCATGGGCAGCAGTTATATGTAATAGTGAACAGAAGTTATTTATCTTTGAACTAAAACCATGGGCAGCAGTTATATGTAATAGTGAACAGAAGTTATTGGACAACAGTGATGTGCTTGTGAACCGAATCAAATTGCAGCTACAGGATATATAACTTACAGGGCAGCAGCTATGCACTTCTATGTAAATATGTAACCAAATTGAATATGATAATGATCAACATCAAACACACATCCAAACATGTATAAGGGGAATAAACCATGGGTAAAAAAAAATCTTAACCCCTACTTTCATGCATACTACCATTATTAAGACCATTGCTTAAAACTATTCCTCTATTTATGCCACCTATGCAGCCCAAACTGGATGCACTAATCAATACAGAAAAGTAAATAACTATAGTTCTTGTCCTATGGAAGTGAACAATAGCTCCTTCTGCTACACCAACACATCAATCCTCTCAACTCTACAAATCTAAAGAGTGAAAAAAAAAAAACAACTAAGAGTTCACATTGCAATTTTCAAATGGATGAAGTAATTCCACTGGGCAATATTGTTCATAGTAAAGCCTTGGGGCCACATCATCAGTAGTTGCATTTTCTAAAGGACCCTGTAAAACTAATCTAGGCCCAACATGAACATTATAAAACAGTGATAAAATCAGGCCTTGTACCTCAATCACATCTCCTTTTCCAATCAAATTCAGCAAGCATTTATGTTGACATATTCCCCTTTTTTTTTTTTTAGCCCACAGATCGTATATAACATGCAACAAAAACGACAATCTCTGAACAAGTGACACTTCAGTATATGCATAGACAAATAGTTATCCAATATGTAGGGACATGTATCAATTCAATCCCACGTGACATTTAAAATGATGAAGTATGAGGTCAAAAGTGATAATACAGGGCATGCATTAGTTAGTGACAATCTCACTCGATAAGGACCTTGGAAAATTTTTAATACACATACCCTCAAACACATAGGGATAAACATAAGTAAAGTTGTTGCTATCAAAATGAAGAGATGGCTGCAAATATCAAAGTGAAGAGGGCTGGATAATCTAAAATAACAGTATGTATGACAAGTCACACTACATCAACAGATATCATAGGCAAGTATGCCTGACAAGTCACACTATAAATCAATGGAAACTGCACAGTGCATTTTCTTTGCAGGACTTCCAAGAGGTACTTTTCAACAATTAAAGAAAACACTGAATAAACAACAGATATGTCATTTTAAGGTTCCTTATTTTTTCCTGCTGGTGGTAACATTTAGGCCAATTTCACATAAAATGCTTTTTACCATATAAATTATTCTTGCAAAAATAAAGTGATAACAAGGCATCAATTGACAAACAAATTTAGAAACTAGTTAAGCAAAGTCATGTTCAGAATATAACCGTCAAAGGATAACCTTTTGAGAATAAAATGGACTTCTGACATTACACATGATGAATTTTTAATACAAACACAGTCCTAAACAAATTTTGAGATTAATATTGGTAAACAAATTATCATTTCATCTATTTATTTACAGATTTTTAAAATTATTCCTTTAAAAGCTATAATAATTGAAGACTACACTAATAAGACACTTATCTTTATTAATAGATTAGGGCGCTATCATCTATACACTTAAATAAGGTTTAAACAAGGGCAATATGATCAATACCAGTTGAAAATATACAGGGGTCAAGGAAATATTTTACCAATGAAAATCAAGGCATATTTGAAATTTACACACCATATCTCTAGTATTTCCAGCCATATTTTTCAAAAGAACCAATTCCTAATCATGCCCCCCAATCTACATGTACAATACATATGATTAGATAAAACTAAAAAAAACTTGTATATACGACTTCATGATAAAGCTATATGAAAATAAGTGGAACAAGAGAGCTAATATAACACAATAATAGCTTCTATGATAAAATTAATATCAACAGTAGTGAAGCTCTAACAGGGTGTATAATAATAAAAGCTAAACATGGTATACATAAAAACTAATGAATTAATTATAACTAAAAAGAAAAAAAGAAACAAAAATGACTGATGCAATCATCAACACAGGGCAATGACCTAACCTCCTACTAGTTCAATAGAAGACTAGCAAGTTATATCATCATCATTAACTACATACAGTGGAGATTGACCAAACAAGCTTTCTTTACACAAAGTTTTCTAATTTTGACTTGAAAATTAAAAAGGGTGAACTGTGACCCAAACAACTCAATGAATATCCATGTGTGAACTACTCTTTATACTACCTTACACTAATTATAAAGTGGATTTAATGAAATCTAAAAAAAATTAACTACATAATCATTTTTTTTTATGACTGGAAAGAAATCATTTCAAAATTTTTTTATCAGAATAGGTGTTCAAGCATTTTTCATGTGCAATAATTTAGGACAAGAAAAGTAACAAATCTGTACTGACCCTTTTTCTTTTTTTTCTTTTTAAAAAAAAAAATTCAAATATGCCAGACCTACAGAGTATACTACATAAATATCATAAACAACCATAATTCATTCCATCCTTCAAGAGCCTATAACACTCGGCTATGTAATCACATTTTATAAACACAAATCCCTATCATAATTCAATCCAAAACTATACAATGGGTATTTTCAACAGGCTTGAATCCTCTTCTACAAAGGGATAAATAAATAAAAAAAGTCTAATATCAAAATATTAAGGCCCTGTAAACTATAGTGCTCTAAGAAACCAGTCACTACCTCATATTCACTCCATTCAATTCATCCCACAGTCGTTTCAAACCAAAATTATTTGTTCCAAGACTTTGAATGTAAAATGATGTTTAGGTGAAGACTTCACTCGAAATTAATATTTCATAGGCAAAACTAATTGCAAAATTATCACCGAAGGACAGATCAGCAAGAATCATTGACAAGAAAACAATATACTTATTGAATCTACAACAAATTTCTGCTCAAAATAGCGCAAAATATTAAAATTTGTAACACAAAACAACATTCTATCCTATATTCTCAAAATCTTAGCTAACCGATTAATGAGATGATCAACTAGAGAAAAATCAAATCAAATCTTAACAGATTTTCAAACACACATTTTTAAAAAAAAAATAAGACTCAAAATACTTCTAGAAATCAACAGATAACAGATATCCTCCGGAAGAAAACAAAGATCTGGAACATTCAAGCATAGAAATGGCAAACTTGAGACATCTATAAAATAAACAAACAAATCTTATGGCAGTTTAACATAAGTCTTACCTTTTTCCTTTAATTCACAATGAAAAATTACACTTAGCTTTGCAAATTTCAGATATAGAAATGATCATATTAGTAGCAAAACCTTAAAGCACAAACTGATAAAATATAATAGGCAAAATTTTAATAAAAAACAGAGATCAACAATCATAGATCATATGCCGTTACAAATCAAGAGATTGATCCTACAATCTGACCTTAGATCATTGTACAAAAAGAAACATGTTACCTGTTATAAGCTTCTATTTCTTTGATTTCTTCCTTTTCCTTCTTTTGCCTCAAATCTGAGCCTTGATCTGAGCCTTGATATAAAATCCTGAAGTGAGATTTGCTTTTCCTCTTTTATAGATCTGAGCTTCTGGATGAGTAGATCTACAGTTTTGATGGATAGATCTAAGATTTCGAGGGACAGATCTAATGTTTTGAATAGAAGAAAACAATGAATTTAAAGCAGAGATTGATCGGAGAAGAGGAAGGCAAGCTAGGGTTTGTAGCTGGAATAATGAAAGAGAAATGAAAATAACAGTAGTTAAGGTAATAAGGGAGGAAAAACCAGATGATCGGAGCTAAGCCGGAAAAAGAAGATCGGAGAAGATGACACAGAAGGTTAGGGATTTTAAGATCTAGATCTAAGATCGAAAAATAGAGAAACGGATGGAGAAGAAGGAGACCGGAGATTATGACCGGAGTCTTGCAGACGATTGATCGGAAAAACACCACCGGAGAAGAAGAATCAGAACGAAGAAGGTTTGAAATCTCAGATCTGCTTTCTCTCTCTCCCTGCGAATTTTTTTTTTTCTCTCCCTTTTTTAGAAAATGAATTTAATTGCAAAAAGGAGAAATGATATTGGCGCAACTACTTGATGGGCGCGCGGTTTTTGATATGGCGCGCCCGCACGTTTTGTCCTATTCGACCCAGGTTCGGTCATATCCAGGATAATCCACCCCCCTTTTGGTTTATACTACGAACACTCTCCCATCTCGTTCGCTAGGCAAACGCGCTCGGAATTCGACGAAATTTTACAGGGACTTTGGTGGGACCCTAACCTACCTTGGGACGAAATTTAGGACCCTATTTGATTGATTTGGTAGGGCTTTACTCAAACTTGGAGGGTTTAGGGCACGGTCAAAATGGGGTGTCTACAGGCGTCCCTTAAATGATGTTATAATCTTTGTTTTATTTCGAAAAATGTGTTTTAGAAGTATTTTTCTCACGGTCTCAGTAGCAGCTCGTTTCTCGAAACGAAAAAACTATTTTTTAAGGATGGTAATATCAGCACTACCATATTTTGATACGGACACCACTTTGGTTTGCTCTATTTCATGGCACAATTACTAATGGGGACACAAAAATGTCGAAATTGTCAATAGCGTTTAGAATAGTCAGTGTCCGTATCCGAATTCGGATTCGACGGATATTTATTATTTCTTACCGAATTCGAATCCGACGGATATTATTCGGATTCGGATATTATCCGTATCCGTTTATCCGGATTCAAATCCGAATTCGAATTCATAAACGAATGTCCGAATTTAAATCCGAATTCGAGTCCAGTATCTGAATTCATATCTGAATGTCTGAATTCATATCCAAATTCGAAAAAATCATATCCAAATGTCCGAATTCAATTCAACAAGAATGCTCGTTGGATCCTCGGGAGATTGGCCGGATTTAGAACCCAAACAATGGCTGATACCCCTTTCTTCTCTTTTAGTGCTCTTCGGAAAAAAAAGAGTGAGGAAACTGCAATTTCATAAAACCCATCTCAAATAAATAGGTAACAAAACGGGTGTTGCGGCATCAATTAAACTACAAAAAGAAATCTAACCGATTAAGCAATCTCAGGCATCCACAATGACCAAGCCAAAATACAGATCTACATCATTCTAATCAATATTATTCACATATTAGCTTTGAATTAAAGAGAGGGGGAATAGATTACTTGAGTCTTTGATCCAATATATTAGCTTCTGGTCTCTAATCTCGATGCTACACTTGCAGATTGTGGTGGCAATGGAGATGGCGTGTGATGGGGGAGATGAAGTGGCGAGGGTGGAGGCCCATGGTGATCAAGGAAGTAGCGGCAAGGGAGCTGCAAATCTCCTTCCTTATATTCTCCTCTCTCTCTCTCTCTATTTTTGGAAAATGAGAAGAGCCCCCTCCTTTGATGCCCATATTGGATGGGTTATAAAGAAAAATGATATTCTCTCTGGTGGAGTTAGAGGATGATGGTGGTTGAGGGAAGGAAGTGGTAGATCTAGGGTTTAATGAAGGTCAATGGTGATGGTGATGATGATGGTGGTTGTGGGGGCGGCTAGTGGATGACAGCAAGGGAGGGCCGCATATCTGGCCGGAGAAGATGGTGGCGGCTATGGTTTCTTCACAGCAGCTCTCGCCTCCTTTTTTTTTTCTGGGTACTTCTTCACATTTTTTAGGGTTTTAAGAAATTAGATTGTGTATTTGTGCAAGCCATTTCATTCCTCTCCCCCGCCCTTTAACTTCATGCAACCCACATTTAGTGTATTTAATTATTTATGACTTTCTTTTACTCTCAATGTGGCTGTCCATAGCAAACAACAAGCTTTTGAGAAATTCGATGGTGTAAGCCCTTAGTCCCTTGTTTCTTAAAAAGTACTGTACGGACACACTATAGGATGATCCGTCAATGTGATAGGCTACAAAGAATATAGGTTGTGCCCAAAAAAATCAGGATGATCCAAACCGTGCATGTGATGGGCCACAAAGTAAATAGGTTGTGCTTGTGCCCAAAAATTCATTTCTACAGGATGATGCCAACCCTCTGATCTCCACAGGAATGCATATTGTGGAAATCTCCATAGATCGGAGGGCTAAGATCATCCCTTGGAAATGATTTTTGGGGAAATACCTATTTATGTTGTGTTCCATCACATGGACGGTTTGGATCATCCTATGATGTGGTCCATATTGTACTTTTTGAAAAAATTCGAGCTTATATGGGCTTACACCATATAAAATCTCATTTTACAAATATGTTTCCTTAACACACTTTTCCACAAAATTACAACAATCCAAACAAGGCCAAGCTAGTCAACTTTAGATAGAAATAATTAAACCCTCTAAGGCTCAAGTAACCATATTCTATCTTAAGTTAACTCCCTGTTTGGATTGTTGTACATAGGGGTGCAACTTGGGTCGGGCTCAACCCGAACCCAATGGGTTCAACCCGATTTTGGCTCGGGTTGGGTTGGCATTTTCTCAGGTTGGGTTGGGAAAAGCCAACCCGATTTAATTTCGGGTTGGGTTAGGGTTGAGGTCTTGGCGGCCAGACCTGAACCCGATCTGTGTCCTCTAGTTTTGTCATGTTTTCTAGGATTATGCTTTTTTCCTTGTGTTTTTTCGAATTTCCCAAAAATTAGTTTTTCAGAATTTCCCAATCTTGGAAGGGTATTTTATTTCCCAAAATACTCTCAAAATTTGAGTTTAAAGCGAGATCGGGTTCGAGTCAGGTATTTTGGGAAATAATATTTCGAATTTCCCAAAATTTTCGAATGTCCGTTTGGGTTAGGGTTAAGGTCTTGTCAACATTTTCTTCTTCACTCAGTTTTTGAGAGTATTTTGGGAAATAAAATACCCTTTAAAAATTATTTTAAAAATAATAAAATGAATCCGGATATATGAATTCGAATGCGAATCCGGATATCCGAGTTTGAATGCGAATTCGGATATACGGATACAGATGCGGATATTCAGAATAAACGGATGTAGTAGTTGGATTCGAATG